>NC_088886.1:43788816-44090454 GCF_037157495.1 Lathamus discolor | reverse complement strand
ATTCAGTGCAGACAGGATTAAGTGTGGAAAAACAAAATACTATGTAGTAATAGAGTGACAAAAACCAGCAAAGAAGGGCTTAGCACTTAATGTCGGGAGGCTTACAGGTGCCTGTTGTTACTCCTGATATTAGCATTTGTGATTCAGCTCTTCAGCTTGCTCTAAGAGTGAAAAAAGAGAAAAGGGAACTTGACCTTGACCTCAGGAGTGCAGCTTGATCTCAGTGCTACTGGAAGAATCAGGGAAATGCTTTTCCTGATACCATAATACCTTCCTTATATCCAAAGAAAGTTTTAGCAGCAAAATTGCATGACGCATGGCAGAAGGGGGCTTAGCCTAGTCAGTGCAACACATAATTTTGGGGGAAAAAAATGGGGCGCAGGCTTCCTGGTAGTCAGGTGGAATTTGCCTTCACTTGATTATAATCAGCTTTGTTCTTTTGTTGATGTCACCTCAACCATACACTGTTGCTATCTGCCACTTACTGTCATAAAGCTCAGCAGGGAAAATAAACTGAGGCCACAGTAGCCTCTGACAGTGTCTTGGCAAGATTTGGCTGGTCATTTGAAGTGTTCTTTTTTCTGTGGGTAGGATATGAAGTCAGAACTATGTTTTGTATATAGGGATCATTATTTTTAGAACAGCAGCAGGTCTTAGCCTCTGCATGTAATCCGCTCAGACAGAGCCACATGAGGCATCAAGGTTTGCGTGAGGTGTCTGTGGAGCTCAGTCATTGATGTTGAGTGTAATTTGAGTTGTGGAAGCATGGATGCTCTAAGCACTGAATTGTGTGATAATTTGAAGTTCAGTGTCTCATGTTCAGTGCCTCATGATGTCTCTGCCTATGGCAGGGTGGTTGGAACTACGTGAGCTTTAAGGTCCCTTCCAACCCAAACCATTCTATGATTCTGTCTTCATCTGTGTCAACTTCTGTTTCAGGCATGGCAGATATATGATAAAAGGTTTTTATGAAATCAGATCCAAACTTAAATAATTCTTAGTACATATGTGTTCCGTGTATTGAGCAAAGCTGATGCAAGACTGTCCTGTTAACTGCAGCCAGTGTGCCACTAAGTTTGGAGTGTGCACATATTGCAGACAGGAATCTGCATGTTCTCAGCAGCCAGGGACATTGCATATAGAGGATATCTTGGTGCATATAAAGGTTATTGGGGCCCATTCGAAAAAACACCAGCTGAACTGCATGTGTTTGGTGATGCCAAAGAGAAGGCTTGCCTAGGATGTCATCCCTCAGCTATACATAGCAAACTCAAAGCTCCTTACAGAGAAACCTCTTACCAGTCACTTTCCACAAATGGTGCATGCACCTAAAAGTACTTAGTGAAAATCCTTCAGAGGTATTTAATGCAAAAGCAGTTAGTCTCTGGTGTTGTTCAGAAGCCTGCACACACCAGCAGCAAGGAGGAAGTGCAGGGCAGCTGTAGCACAGCGCTTGGGCTAGTTTCTCATTTTGTTTCAACCAGGCTCTGCCACCCCAAGAACTTGTCAAGATGTGTGACATGGGGGGGCTTGACAACCTGATTGCCAACACAGCCTATCTGCAGGCAAGGAAAAGTGGAGATGGAGACACAAAGGAGATGCAAAAGAGACGTAGGAGCCTCTCGCTGCCCAAGGTTGATCAGTGCAGAGAGGTTAGACAGTCCATTGTTGCTGATTTTGACAACATCTGTGAGCAGCAGCCCATTGGCAAGAGATTCTTCAGGGACTTCTTAGAGACAGTGCCAGAATATTTGGTAGCTAAGGACTTCCTGGATGAGGTGTCAAACTGGGAGTTGGCAGAGGACAATGTCAAGAGCAGTACCATGGAGAATATGATCACCAATTTTCTTAAGACAGGCTCCAAAAACTATCTGGCTTTCATGAGCTCTGACTTGGCCAGCAAATGCCAGGCAGCTACTGCAAATGACTATGAGAATGTTGTGCAGCTGGCCAAGGAGGAAACCAAGCTCTTCCTTAAAGACAAGCCGTTCCAGGACTTCCAGACCAGCCCCTTCTATGACAAATTCCTCCAATGGAAAGTTTTTGAGAAGCAGCCAGTAACTGAAAAATACTTCTATGAGTTCCGAGTGCTGGGCAAAGGTGGCTTTGGAGAGGTAAGAGCTATACTTTTACAGATGTGGGTCATTCCTCCCCTTTCAAGACCAGCAGTTGGGCTTGCAAAGAGGAACTTGCAGTGGGTTAAGTAGTTACCTAAGGTTTTGCAAAACTTGCTCCTTCAGATGGCAGTCTGAATTTCACAAAAATTAGTCTTGAGTTTGTCTGTGATACAGGGTCCAGATGCCTGTTAATGAAGAGCTACTTTAGAATTTTTATGTTCTGTATCTATGCTAGTAAAAAAGCAAGTTTCTTTACAAAAGCTTGCATGACTGTTCATATAGTTAATCATTAGTATTCTCCTTGGCACCTTCTTAGCCTGTGCTAGCACACACTCCCAGATAATTCTAGGTGCGGTTTAGGGAATACCACAGATGAGGATCTCTTCCCAAACACAGTATGAATGAAGCTGCTTTTGTCCAGATGGAAGACTGTAGCTATACAGGTGCAAGCTGTATATGCCACATATTCTTATGGACAGAGAATTGTTCCTTTTATTTGCTAATATAAGTCTACTAATAGTATCCTCAAGAACTTAGCATAAGGTGCACCATACACTGGTCCTGAAGAAAGCAGATTGTACACTTGGTTTTATTCTGATTTTCTCTGTTAATATACTCCACCATAGAAGTTAGCTTCAGCAGCTACTAATAGGTATCTGTGATTCCCCAGTTCCTGTCTTGATGCTCCAGTCTGTATGTGTAAAATTCCTTTATTACCTTTCTGCCTGCATCTTGCTTGTCTAGGTTTGTGCCATCCAGGTGAAAAATACTGGCAAGATGTATGCCTGCAAGAAACTGGATAAGAAGAGGTTGAAAAAGAAAGGTGGAGAGAAGATGGCATTACTGGAGAAAGAGATCCTGGAGAAGGTCAACAGCCCTTTCATAGTCACACTAGCTTATGCCTATGAGAGCAAAAGCCATCTGTGTCTTGTTATGAGCCTCATGAATGGAGGGGATTTGAAGTACCACATCTACAATGTAGGAGAAAGGGGGTTGGAAATGAAGAGGGTCATTTATTACTCAGCTCAGATCACTTGCGGGATTCTGCATCTCCATTCTATCAAGATTGTGTACCGGGACATGAAACCGGAAAATGTCCTCCTGGATGATAACGGCAATTGCAGACTGTCTGATCTTGGATTGGCAGTGCAAGTCAGAGAGGGGAAAAGCATCACTCAGAGGGTGAGTATAAATTAATTGAACATGGGTGGTGGGAAAGGAAGCTGTTCTATTTCTAATGCATCCAGGTCCAAGACTTAATTCCCCAGGATTTGTTCTTTGCTAAAGACCTTAGGTGGTCATTTCAATCTAAGAGACAGGTGGTAAGGAGATTTGGTTAATTAACTCTCTAGATGCTGCTGTGTAGTAAAATAACTTCTCTTACTCAGAAATGGTAGAATCATGTTTACCTGTTGTTTCTCTTAGATAAACTCTTGAACCAGTCATTTTAGAGAGGCTAACACAGGTGCCTGGAGCAATAGTGCATAGTCAGGGATTTAACCAATTTCTTGGTTGTTTAATGAGCAGCAGTCAAAAATATGACTTCTTCTGTATTCCATTTTTGCTTTTAGAAGAATACAGTTTCTTGTAGATTACTCTGAAGTGCTGCTGCTGATTTTATTGCAGGTGTTCATGGTGCTGCACAATAAACTACTGCCATCTTTCCCTCAGTAATTCCTGAAAAAGTTGATAGACTTGATCACAGTTTGCAGATGTACATGCCTCTGTGTGTAGGAAGAAAGAGATGGATGATTATCTGGTTTCTGCTGTTTGAATCAGATATGCAGCCTGGAGTCATCCCAAACTAACCCAGATTTGTAATAACGTCATGAGGTTCACACAAGAAAGGTGTGTTCAGGTAGCTTAACTATGAAAGAAGTATATTTATCCTGAGAAGTCTGGAGCTTAAAGATGTATATAATGAGGGAATGTGTCAGAAATATGTACGTGAGAATACGAAGAAATGAAAGCAACGTTATAAACTGGTGTAACTGCCTTATGTTAAACTCTCCAAGTCTTTCAAGTTCCTCTTTAGAAATTCAGTAGAAGAGAGATGACCTGCTAGTAGCCTATTGGATCATTGTAGTACACACATCTTTTGATGCTGTTTCTTAATACAGTGATTTGTAGTTTGATGGATATTTTTTTCCTGGCCATGTAAAAAGTTAGTATTATGAGTGGTTTTAGTTCTCAGTGAAAGAAATTCTGGAAACAGGTGTAGTTTAGATAGGAAGTAATATTTTAATGAGACTGAATTGTTTTAGATGTGAAAATAAAGTTTTTGTGAAAGCTAAGGCAGGCTTTGTGAAATGGGAATGTTTTGTTTGTGAAGATGGCATTTTGATCTGTGAACCCAAAGCTGTAAACCTTACTGTGCTTTGCAAGTAACAGATGCATGCAATTGTTACGATACAAAAAAAAAAAAAAAATCGTTTTGTCCAAGGGCAGTTTTTTCTACTTGTAACTATGTAGGGTTTGGCAAAAGAAACAAAAAAAAAAAAATCAAATTAAAGTGTATTTAGAAATGTCTAACCAATTCTATTGGTAGTAGGGTAGAATCTCAAAGCAGTAGTGGACAGGGTTGTTGTTCCTCCTCATTTTCTATGACAGTCATGAAGTTGTATAATGATTTTTCTTCTCTTGTTGTTCAGTGGTTCTAGGAGTGCTATTCAGGCTTGTATGGGTCCTTTTATTAGAGAAAAAACTGCAATGGATAATACACTACATGATTGTAGTGTGTTAAAAGGGATTTCTGCTAAAGGCAGTTCTCTGTGCAAGAAATTGAAATAAAAGGAAGAAAAGTACAATTTTTTTTTCTCATTATAACTGAGGGATTTAAATGAATAATAATTCCCAGTATTATTTTGCATTTCTATAAACTTGACCTTATTTGAGTCATTTGAAACCTACTACTACAAACATTAATATAACTTTAGATATTATTACTATTTTATAGTAATATCCTACACAGGAAGACCTAAAAACACTTTTACAAAATTCATTGCATTGAGCTTCACCGTGTATCCCCTGTAATAAATAAAATTGGTACAGTTAATTTTTATTTACTGATCACAGTTATATTGTGACTTAAAATTGGCAGAAAGTTCATATCACAGCATGCTTTTTTAGTATGACTACCAAATTGTTATCACTTTAATACAGTCTTGAGAGAAGATACTTGTATACGCTTGGGTTTTTCACCCAAAAAGATACATGGCTGAAAGACAGATCCATTAAATTAAATTTAATCAGTTGCACCATTTTGTGGATACATTTTGTAAGGGCAATTTTATAAGCTAAAGCCAAATTTGTACTGTACTGTATATCTGAGTGAAGTGCTTGTTTCTGGATTTTGGATGATGGTCCCTGAACTTAAAATTTTCAGTCACTAACTATAGGGAAAATATTACTGATTATAACATAGAATCTTTTAATTTCAACTTATTTAACCATATACAAAGAATCCTTCTGGTTTTATGGACGTTGTAATACAATGGACTTCATATCTACAGGAGTTCTGAATTTAAAGCCTTGTAACGCTCTTTTATGACCTGGGTCTTCAATATCATACTTCAAATACTGTTCTATTGCACTGCAGAAATAATGCCTAACTTTGCTTTAATTGTATTCATAAATAATTCTGTTGCCTCAAAGTAGTTAACTAACATCCATAGTACCAGATGAAACCGTGGTTTAACTGTCTTGTACAGTTAATGGTCAATTATTTGACCTGTTAAGATAAATTTTGCTTAGCCAGTCTTACACATATTATGAAGAATTAAGATAGTTTATTTGTTCAATGTAAAGTGGAAAGGATTTTAAAAACTGCATGTACTGTGATCTTTCTGTAAGGTGATGTATTTAAAAATTTGGCTTTTTTTTTCTGCTGTCTTATGAAAGCATGTCAGCTTCAGTTGTTTGGTTTTTCGTTTTATTTCATGTTTTTCATCTTAGAAACCAGTAGCAGCAACTGTTGAATTTCTTGTTTTGATGAAGTACTGTTTCAGAGTAGGGGAAAAGTAATGTGCTTTTCTCAGTTGTAACATTTTACTTTCATTGTACAGATTTCTACAATGCAAGCTACCCTTGCATTCAGTAAAGCTATTCATATTATGCGATTGTATTCACGCTAAGTATGGACATCCTGTTTCAGTCGCATGCTCTGAAATAAAGAAGCAGAATGCCTTTTTGAAAACAGAGCACTTTCCTCCAAATTGTCTTTTTCAGGTGTGAACTAAATGAATATTAAAGATAAAATAATTAAAGATTTTTCAACAACTGTCTAAAAATACCTCTCAGCGATTTAGGTGTTTCTTCCTGGGTACTAATCTTTTCATGATCTCTCAAGTTCTTCAGGTGTTAAGTGGATTTTCGTTGTGAGGAAGCAAAATAACATAGAAAATTCTTCCCTACTTTCTATATATCAGGAAGAGCCATTTTTCTAAGCACCTGCTTAAAAACATATTCATCTGCATGTACTTAACTATGCTGGTATGAAAATATCTCTTAATGCGCTGGAAACTGTGAAACAAAACAGCGGTTTTCCACCTTTTTTTTTTTTTTCTATGTCTTTATTTTTTTGCTGCATATTATAAGTAGAAACATCATATGATGACTGATAATTCCTTATACAAGGTTGAATAACATATACTATATGGATGTATGTGTATTTATTTCATTAGATTGCAAAAGAGTATTTTGATCCATTCTGCAGGTTTTGCACACCTCTAATGAGTCACTGAAGATAAATTTCTTCTGCTTTCAAGGCATCTAAAAAAATCCTAGTCTCTCATGTATGAATAAATGTACATCACCCATAGATCAGCTGGAGGATCCATAAATCCCTTTTGTAAATCTTGTTAGGGATTAGGTTATCACATGGCACAAATGATAAGCTAGTTAACGAGTTCCTGTTTTAGACATTTTCTAAGTTTTTGGTAAAGATTTCTATGAAACTTTAATGTTTATCAACTGTTTACCAGCCCAAGATTATTTTATTTGTGGGTGGAAGGTTTTATGAATTTTAGAGGGGTGACTTCAGTGTGGCCTTCTTATAATGTGTTTATACTGCAGAAAAAACACTGTGCAACTGATGATTTAATACTTACATAATTGAACAAGTAGCCTTGGTATCATTTATCATTACATACACTCCTTTTGAAATATATGTGCTTTGTATCAATTGTCTGTGATTATAAATAAAAGTACCCTACTTACGAAAACAATGCTTCTTGCAAAGGTCTAGAAAGAGTCAGATACCCAGCCTTAGTTTTCTTTCTTCTCAGTTGCTAAAGCAGCAAGTGGAAACATCTGCTTTTCCATGTGAATGTTATTTTGAACATACATAGGCAGTTGTAATTGGTACAGTAATAATTATGGAGTGGTGTGCTGATTTGTCTTTGTGAAGTGCTAGCTGGCTTTAGAATGGAGAAATCACAGAAAACCTTCCCATAAGTCTGAGCAATAACAGTTGGAGGCAATTGAAAGCATGTGTATATTTTCTTCATGAAACAAACATGGATGAGATGGGGTTTTCTCATGGTATGTACATGTACCTGTGCAATCTACTTAAAAATGTATATATGCACAGTTAGGCAGAGTTCTTACTGACATCTCTGGAAACAGAAATAAACTCTTTGCCAGTGATAATTATTCAGGACTTTAGCAAATATCATGACTTTTCATATAAATGCCTGCAGGATCTGTTCTGATGTGTTGATCATACCATTCATAAACTAGATAGTATTTTAAAATTGTTCCTTTTTAAATCTTGTAATTCTCTTGGGCTTATACAATTGAAATGGGCAACAAGGTGAAACTGAGAGCCTGCAAAGATGGTTTTTGCACAAGCAAAATGTTTTGTATGGTTACGTACTCACTGGGTTGATTCTGGAACTAGTTCTTTGTGCTTGGGACAGAAATCAGGAGTGTGCATCCCAAGTTTCTCCACTTGAACAGTGTAACCTGGCATCCTTTTTCTTGAAGTGTCTGTCACTTTTTCACATACAACTCAAAATTCACTTTTTGTATGAGTCGAACACTCCTGCCCTTATCCAGAAGAGTAATACTACTCAGTTTCCTGAGAGTGGTTGTGAGAAAAGTGAGCATGTGCTATTTACTACCCTCATATCCTCCCCATATCAAAACATAGAGGACTTAATTCCATTTTTCCAGAAGTCAGTGCGTATTTGCTGTTTATTTCAGGAAGAACTTTTTGCCCTTTTTGGGTATGGCTTTTCTGCAAAGCAACTGTTGCATGTAAATTGTGAAGTACTTTTGTGCAGATGCATGTGAGCCAAAGAGCTTAAATATTGACATAATAACAGTGAAAAATAAAACAAACATTTTTGTAGTATTTATAAAAACGCATTCATATCTTCAGAGGTTTCAAGCTTCTTCACAGTTTTCCTGTGCTATGTTTTATATATTTCAAGGACGTAATAATATTTTTATAGGAAAAACATGTTTTGGTTAAAATCTTACTCGGAATGTCCTTTTGCCCTCCTGTATGTTTGTTTATTGTAAGATTCTATTTCTTAGGAAAACAGAAGAAAATCTATTTAGATGTTCCTGAAACTTGCAGTGTAATTTCAAGGCAGTTGAGAAGTGGGAGGAGGGTTTAGACTTGTAAAATAAAAAATAACTCTGCAAGCTATTCTACAGTTGACCTTTAGCCACTGTCACATGCCATTCTTATTGGATAAGAGTCTATAAAAGTTTATTCTTCGTTTGCATTTTGAAAAATTACAGCCCTTCACTTGCTCAGGATTAGTGACTGCTTTTTTACAGTTTCAAAACCACTATTCTGCTTATGTATCTTTAAGTATGACATGTAACACTGACCATGTTTTACCAGCAGAACCTTGTTCTTAAAAGTGTTGATAATCACAGTTGTTATAAAGTATGTCATCATGATAGGTATTTCAGGGTTTTTTAATCTCTGAAACATATAACTTACAGAATGCAGCCTTATCCACTATGAATGCCATGATCATGAGGGGAGCAAAAATTATCTTGTGGGACCATTCTGCCTCCTGCACTTTTGGAGATGGCAGAAAGGGTAGCAGAACGGGTAGTCATCTAAAATTCTGAGAATGCTATGTCTCTCATGAAATGCTTTTCTTGCACATGGCGTGCCACCCATGAGACATGTTTTTCTGTCTAGGAGCCCTTTAAAACATCACATCAGGTCTCTCTGCGTGACTTTTAACCTTGTTCTTCATTCACTTTAATCCGACAGTTAATAAATGCTATATCATGTTCTATAAAAAAGCAAGAGATAAGATTCCTTATCAAGTTCTTAGAGCTGCTAGAAAACTTAATTAAACTCTTTGAACTTTGAATGCTATGTAAATATGACTGTCTAGTCCCTTTGTCTCTTTAGGCTCATTATTTGTTATAAAAAATAATATACATTCTGGAATGATCTCTTTGGTCAATTATCTAGTGGGCCACTTGTTGGTTCAATGTTGTCAAAGAGGTTTTTATTTTGTTGGGTAAGAAATACAATATTTAGCCGATAACTATTGATTTGACAGCTTTGACCAGAAACAGTGTTGCAGGAACTGTAAGCTATGGGATAGTAAGGAATGCAGTACATCTGTTCTTCTTGGACCACATGTGATATTCCATTTACTTTAATGAGTAATGGCTTTTTTATGAAGACAAAATAGAACCCTGAAATTACACAAGCAAGGGAAAACTGTGGGTTTGGTTTAGTGCATTGTTCAAGTTTATAACCTGCTAGTGAAAGACAGCAGGTTCAAAATACGTACAGGTGGTTCTTAACACGAGGGGAAGTTAAGCTGCAGGACTCTCTTGCAAAAGCTCTTGTAGGGCCTAAGAATTTATGTGGATTCAAGGGGAGAGTGGACAGTTGATGGAAGACAACTTTATTGAGCAAAACCATTTCTGTCTCTGGAAGCCCTTGAGCTGCAAACAGTCTGAGTCTGGAGAGAAGCATCAATGTGCATGCAAGGTTCTTATTGTCTTCTCTTGGAATCCATTTTTTTTGCCAATTCACAGACTATAAAAACCTTGCATATACATTGATGCTATAAATCCAGGAAGATGGGTACTGGCCATATGGGCCTTTAGTCTGATGCAGCCATTATCCATCTTCTTGGATTTACAATTTTGAAGAATTGTACCTCCAATGTTAGTCATAATAATAAAAGATAAGGTGGATGAAATCCCATGGATTTCAGTGACAGAAAGTAACCAGCCAAGCCTCGCTGTCATTTGCACTGCTTGACCTGCAGGGGCTGTACCTACACTGGAGGGCCAAGAACCCTTATGGGGTCACCTTGCAGTCCTGTTCCGTAGGTCACACTGGCACCGAATCCACAATTTCTCTTTGTCCTGTTTTAGAGAAAGCCACCTACATGTGGTGCTATGATACTACATTTGCATTCAATATAAAGAGCTTCATAAAATATATACAGAGCTAAGTAGATGGCTAGTTTTCTCCCCTAGTAATACTGTTTATGGAATATTCTATTAAATAATAAATTCATTAAATAATAAACCCATAAAGATCTCTGAAATGAAATATAATTATTCCCGCATTATATCGTTGGGAGATGGCCAGGAGAAATTTAAAGTGAAATTAAAAGGAAAATCGTGTTACAGGAAGACTAGAGAACCTGACAATTCTTGAATTCTAATTGTGTGGTTATGAGTCTGTGCCAAGTGTTCTGCTTGTCCTGTATGCTTTATCCCTACAATGTCTGTTTGCTTCACTGACTCTAAATGCATATTTCTTCTGATGATACTTCACCAAGGTGGGGATATTAGCAGGTTCTATCTCTGATGGGGATCTGAGGAAGAAAGCAAGGTGGTACCCTAGAGTCCAAAGTTAAAATTGGTGCCCAGTTACTGGTTTGTTCTTCCTCAAGCCGTTTATCCCTTTGATTTTCATACAGTGTGAATCTAAATTGAAAACCATGCTGTAACTGTGTCTATCTTCCCAATTGTGAGCACAGAGGCAGCTTCCCCTTACTGTCACAGAAGTGGCTTTCTCATTTGTGCATCTTTCTTGATTTCAGTAGCTACTTATGTCCAAGCTTAAAAGAGTAAAACCAGATGGTAGATTTTATTACTACTCCAGTTTGAACCCAGAGGCAATCTTGTTTCCTTAGTTTTGTTTTTGTTTTTCCTAATATAGCAGAAATTTGTTTTGTCCCTTTTGTGCTTTTATCTGTGCGGGGTTTTTAAGGCAGACAGGTTTTTCTCTTAGAATTATGTCCCCATGTGAAAAAATGTTTGTCTTGAATTTTATGTAAGCATGTGGGATTCAATAGCTCCTTACTTACAGTCTTTCTCATTATCTTTTCTAGTACTCTGAACAGGCCTTGTGTTCCTCTGATTCAGTAGCCCATCAGTTTATGATGAGCTGTCCCATCATAAGGTCCTTCCCTTTGCTAAGCGTTAACAAGATGCCAAAATCTTTGTTCTGTGAGACTTTACAGGAGTGCCTTTTCTCCTAGTTGGATTTGATTTTATTTTCTTTTAAAAGATAGTTGCCTATTCATTTGATCAACTGGCTTCTTGTTGCTGTATGAACACGTGGTGAGAACGTGTGGAGGAACTGCAGTTATGTGTGATTCATTTAAATTACGCTCCATTCCTCCTCACAGTGGCTCTTGGGAGAAAAAATGAAGATCCTAAAGTGAGTGACAGAAGAAGATCAGTTCTTCTCTGCATCTCGGGCCTATTAGCTTGTGTGCAGAGAAGAGTTCTCTGTGGTCTGTTCCTGCATTCCTGCAGGGTCTGTTAAGGCCATTGCTGAAGGAGGGGAGGAACAGCTGGACAACAGAACAAAGCAGGCAGTGGCACCCCTTGGAGGAAGGAAGGACCAAGCCCCAGGAAACAGCTGATAGAGCTAAACTGAGCTTGTTTTTTTTCCCCGTGTTCAACAGTTCTTGTGCCATGGCAAACAAAAGATAGACATTCTGATTTGCTTTGCTGTTTGGTTTTTAATATCTATTGAGCTTGTTTTGCAGAGATCTGTGGGAAAAGGTAGAGACACATCTAAATGCCGTTTCTCCTCATTTGCCTGTTTCTGTTCTGATGAAAGCGCTCCAGAGAGTTCTGTTTCTTGCTCCCCTGCTTCTGCTAGAAGCTGGGATAATGCTGGTGTTTAAGGGATTTCCCTTCTCAGGACAGCAATCTGAATAGGATGTCTGAGCATACTTACGCTATAGGCCTCAGTCTGCCCAGAGCTGTGGTGTGCCAAGTACCCGTTGACTGTACTGGGTGTACTGAGTGCACTTAGTGCTTCTCAGGATCACATCTTGTATTATTGAAAGATTATAATTGTGTGACCTTTTAAAAATTTATGTAGGATCTCATCTCACAAAAGAAACATTTGTGTATTTTCAGATGAGTCATTTCTACTATGCCCTATCAAACCCACTCAAACCCACTCAAAGCACTTAACGGAACTTCTTCACTAATGTATATGAGGATAACATTTGGTCATTACATTTTAGAGGATTATTGAAAAATTGTATTTTGGGTTGTTCTCAAGATAGGGAAATAAAGGGAAAAGTAGATCTTTAACTGTTTTCAAAAGCAAGTAAATGAAAATTTAATCTACTGGAATTTAATTACTATTTTTGTATTTCAAACAGAACATGCAAGTTAGGGCATCCTGCTCATTATCACAAAAGACAGTACGAGATGGAGAGCAAACAAGAAATAGCTAGTATTACTCTAACTATAGAGTTGTGTGCCTCTGTGGGGCATATGATTTCTGCCTTCTGTAAAAACATGTTTGGATAATACAATATTCTTTGGCTCCTTTGTGATATTCTTTTGTGGTGTCCCATTAGACACTTCCAGGTAAATGAAGAGGTAATTCCATGTGTATAGTATCTCTATGAGATCACTTGAGTCATCAGCACATATGTTAAATGGTTCCTGGTCTTAGCAGGAATCCTAGAGGAAAAAAGAAGATAATGTGCTTGTTGTTAGCGTCAGCCAAAACCTAATGCACATCCTAGTGTAAAGCTGACAAGAAAGGAATTCAGTTTCTGAGTGTGGGGTGTTTTTTTTCTCCTGTTGCCATTAAAAGAGTGAAATTTACCCATGTAAAATAAGATCCAGTAAGAAAGGGTTTTTCAGTTAATACACTTTGAATTTACTTATAAATTGTATTGAGTGAAAACAGCTACAAAATCATACAAACCTAGTGATTTTTTTGTATGATAAACACACCTGTAACCCATAATTAGGGGTATCCATTCCAAGGCATGGTCAGGTAACTCTAACTGAATTAAATCTTCAATACCAGCCCATGGAAAATAGAGCCCTTTTCAAAAATAATTTCTCTTTTTTGTGGTATCTTTTAATTCCTTTGCTTTCTGTTTTTTATTTATTTTCCCCTTTTACATTGGAGGATAATTTACAGTATATTAATCTACTCCTTGGGCTGCTGAGAGTAACCTATTACTTAGATTCATTTTTACTTTAAGAATCAGTGGATACATTTTCCACCTAATAAACTATTTTTTGCTGCTCAATCTCACTACTGCTAGTGAGAGTTGGTTAGTTTAAAAACGCCTTTCACTAAGTTTGCTTTACCTGTTTATATAAACCTTTGAGTCAGCGAGGCTGCCTTTCATGTTGCTACAGGATCTTTTTTCTTTGAAAGATGATCTGATTTTTGACATCTTGTTCTCTATAATGATTAGTGCAGGGATGTTAGGTTTTAGCTGCCCTCTAATACTATCTGCTTCCCAAGAAACAGAATTAAATCTTCGTTTGAAAGATGTATGTTCTTCCAGTTCCAGGGGTTGAATAATTGCTTTGTGTTCCCAAATACAGCAAATGCTTATGGTTTTGTCATCTTTCTTCCCAAATAAATATGGCAAAGCTCCACATATGTATAAATAAGTGGAAAAGACTAAAATTTAAGCTCTTCCTTTCTTCAAATTCTGATTTTGATAAAGGTTGCAGAGATCTGTGTAATTCTTCCCCTTGCTTGTTTATGTGTTTCTTTCCCCCTAAACATCAGTGCTGACTACTTGCAAGATGTTTGTTTCTGCTATAAAATGGTAATATGTTGGTGGGTTTTGAGTCTTGGGGGTTATGAGATCAGGTGTAGCTTCCTGCTTCTCAGCCTTGTTCCTTCATTATGATTATAGGAAAGCTTCAGGATTGGTAGAGATTTTTTCAAAGATCAGGTGTAAGTTTTGATGAAGTTCCATGAGAAAAGCATCTCTCATAAAATTCTGAATTGGAAAAGTTTGATATATCAGAGGAACGAGATAAGTTTCTAGACTTTTCTCAGATTGAGCTGGATCAGCTCAGTAACAAGTCAGAAGATTTCAGTGCTACCTATTTAGAATTTTGACTCTTTATTCTTGTCTACAGTAACCCCAGCCACACTCTTTTACTTCAGTCTGAAGGGAAGCTGGTTTTGGTCCATCTCTACTTTCTATTAAACTGTAGCCATGAAATCATCTTGGTCTGTGATTATGGTCTTGTTTTCTCTTGTGTTGAGTACTGTGTCAAAGCACAGTGTTCTTCCATATGGGGTGACCTGTTGAAGGTTATGTCGAAAATGCACATGGGAGAGAGACTGAAGTTACCTGGCAACTATTTCTTATGAAAATGTGAAAGGAAGGAGAGGCAGTCTGAATGGAGCTGCCTTGAGACACAATTACGACCAGAGAATTCTGGCTTTTCCATGTCGGATTTTTCCAGTTCCTGTATAATGATGCTGTTGCAGCTAAGTAATGTCTTATCAGAAAGACCATACTGTGCTGTCAGGGTATATTTTGATGATGATATGACTCATCAGTTCTTCAAGGCATTAGTGCCCCAGCTTCATCTCAGTAAAAATGTTTATTGCTTCCCAGAAGGGGAAAGAAAAAATAAAAGACAAAAAATATTCGAGAAGCCAATTTAGTGTCTGTGTTCACTAACCTGCAACAAGCTCTGTGTGCCTCTTTTTGTACAAGGCTTTACCTACTGCTTTCCACCTCTCCTCTCCCTTCCAGGTTTCATGACCTTCTGAGGCCCTATGGATTGGGGTTCTGTGGTCTGTATTTGAGCAATTGACCCCTTTTCTGAATGGAGCAATAATTGTACATAAAACTGTAATGCTATCAGGGTTTCTCTCAGTATTAACTTTTGCTTAGAGAAATTCAAATGCAAACAAAGCAATTTACGTGTGGAATGCTGTCAGCTGCTGCAGTGCCCATTCTGCTCTTCTTTACTTTTGTGGCTTTAGTGAGAAAGGGAATGGTTCACTTTCAAACTTCTATCTTTCTTTCAGCCTGGCTGATATTTATGGTTTTCTCACCTCAACCAAATGGACAATTTTTCTCTATATTCCTAAAAGTGGGGAAAAAAAACCCTCTGAACCCAACCAAACACAAAAACACAAAGAAGGAAAACAAACTGGATTTAATTTTCTGTCCATTAGCTTTATGCTGTAATTGATGCTATGATATTCCCTTGCACACATTGTTTACAGTAGAGTATGTGCCATAATGAGTAGTGGTATGACTCAGAAATACTGAGCCTGAAGTTGCAAAAGTTAAAGGAGTTATGCAGACCACATAAAGTAAAATCAATCTGTTGAGCTGTGCTTTTTAAAAACAATTTGCCCAAATAAGCTCTAGTTTTAGTTATCTTTTTCTAACTGTCTTGCTTTGGAATGAATCTCTGTCACTACTTGTATTCTGGTAGCAGTAAAAATGACCATCTTGAATAAACTTTGGTGGGATTTGCACAAACATATTTTTTATTGTAAGTTGTAGTATTATTTCAACATCAGTCCCAGTATTTCAAAAAGGTAAAAGAGGGTCAAGCAACTTCTGAAATAGTTATCACTGTTAACTGCGTCTGGGAAATACGTAAAATAAGATACAGCATCAGATGTAGAAGGAAGTGCTGGGTCAGCTGAGGGAATGCTATTCCAATTGAAATATCACACCCTCAGTCATGTAACAGTGCAGCAGAAATCATACAGAGAGGTTGTTGTCCTCCTCTCTTCCCTCCCAGGTGAATCCGCTCCCTGGAGAGAGGCAGCGGGAGCTGTTTTGAACACTGTGCAGTCTGACCCCAAGGGGAATGTGCCAGGCCTGGCCTGGGAAGGAAGCAGGCAGATTCCTCTCTCAAAGAGCAGCCACTTCTCGTGAGGAAGGGTCTGTTAGTGCTGTATACAAGTAGTAGTCTTTATTCAGAGAGCTTTTTTCAGTTAGGAAATATGAACTTCTTCTTTCACCTGAATGCATGTAATTTACTAATTATAATTTTCATAAGTTTACTTACTTACAATGGTTTTACAAGGTTTTTCTTGGCCCTTGATGATAGTATTTCCTTCCAGAAATCAACAGGGAGTGAGGGTGAGAAGTTCCTCATGCAGCTCAGCTACTGTCTTGATGAAAATTTTCTCATGGGCCAGTTCTAACTACTGCATAGGGTGGGAATCAGTGATTGTTTGTCTGATTTTTTTCCTTTTTTTCATCTTTTCAAATTGATTGCTAATTGTGTTTACAGAAAAAAGCTGGCAACACTGTCTTCAATGGGAAAAAATAACATGGAAGAATAAAGCAAGTTAAACATTAATTTAATAGAAAAGACTTTAAGGTAGAAACTGCACAGACATTTCACCTTCAAAGAGAGGATTTAAAACAGTTTCCCCATATGCTAAGGTGTTTAAAGACAGGTGTAGTCCATACGCTAAACCAGTTATATTTCAGAGTTTCTAGATACAAAATGTATCAATTGCATTAGTGATGTTTTGGAAGAATTAAAGACTAGTCTGTTTAATTGTATGCATTTCGTTACTGACATTCTACAGTAAACTGGTCTGTATGTTTGCAATAGGCTGGGACAAATGGTTATATGGCTCCGGAAATCCTCAAGGAAGAAGATTACAGCTATCCTGTGGACTGGTTTGCAATGGGGTGTAGTATTTACGAGATGGTCGCTGGGCGAACACCATTCAAGGATTTCAAAGAAAAGGTCGATAAAGATGAGGTTAAAAGAAGAACTCTGGAAGATGAAGTGAAATTTGAACATGCCAACTTTACAGAGGAAACGAAAGATATTTGCCGGCTGTTTTTGGCTAAGAAAAAGGAGAGTCGTTTAGGAAGCAGGTATGCATTACTTCTCCAACTCTGTAGTAGCCCGATTAAAGCTGCAAACAATATTATTATTTTACATATTACTCAAAATGAGGCTAGAGCTTTACTTTCTGTAAAGTAGTGAATTTTCCCTTTCTCTTCTAGGAAGAGAGAGGTGGAAAGCTGTGAAGGTAATATGGAAATAAATAATTTTGTTGTGATTCTTTCTCTATCCTCAAGCTAGTCATAGGAGCTCCCTTCTTGGTATTTTATGGGGTTAGACTCTATATAGTTTTAGGAGAAGGGAGCAGTCTATTCTACCTGCATTTCCTAAAGGTAATGGATATTCAAGTAGATGCCTGTATCTATGCTAACGCAGACTGAATGCAGAATCTTAAGCTGTATCACTTACTGGAATGATGTGGGCAAAAATCCAAATCTGCAATGTGGATTCTCTTCCCTGCAGATATCTAACTTGCAAAGCTGCGTCATTGGCTTCTTACTGAGGAGACCTTAACCCCTCTGCTTGACTGAAGTGCTTTAAAAAAAATGTAGTAGAGTTCCTGATAATCCTGACTCATCCCAGGGAGAAAAGAGAGGAAAATAATATTGGGCATGATTTCTTACAAAGCAGAACATTATTGGGGACTTCAGGGATGGCTTTGGGTTGATGAGGGATATATCCATGATATAGCAATTTAAAGTAGCTGTTCAGTAAGAAAAAAATTGGAAGGTTAAGCATGGTAATAGTTAGCTTGTAACGTCTCTGATCCCTGTGATGTCTCTCTGTGTGTGTATAAAAAAACCATTTACTGCGTTTCTAACGAAACAGATGTGGGATCTGCATTTGCAATATAGACAAAATAAAAGAAATATAGCAAAAATGTAAAAAAAACCCCAAAACCAAATAAATCAAAACATATAGGAAACTGATAGTACCTGTCTTGAGAATACACCATTATTTGGATTGCCTATAAATACAAATCTATGTATGAGGTGCTTTTCCAATCTAAAAGTGGAATAGACACAGGGACGTAATGAAAATACACAGTCTTCTAAATCTGTATTTCATAAGAATGCGGAACAGTTTTGCAAAATGTTGGTCATATATTAGCCTGAAATAATTAACTTTAATGAAAGGTAACATATAATTAATATACATATTCTTATTATTCAAGTGCTAAATGAAGACAACTGCTCTTTGTGCCTGATGAGTTTTCCTAACAACTCTGCAAGGCTGGAGGAAAACAAAAACCTTTCAACAGCACATGGAGCATGTTTGATACAAGACCTGTATTATTTTCAATGCATTTAAGAATTATCTGAAAAGGAATTTAATACTAAACCAGTCAGCATGCTTTGCAGATACTTAGTCTTGCAGCATTTTGTGAAGTGAGTGGAAGAAAATGAAATTTAGAGATTCTTAGTCACTTAGTTCATTCAGCAAGTCTGAAGCAAAACCAGCAACAGACTATTCACTTACTGTAACCACATTCTCTTTGCCAAGGGAATCATTTACAGTCATTCTGTCTGCTTAATATTACGTTATTTCTCAGCAATGGGAGAAATATACACAGAAAAGTAATTGTGCAGATTATTTTTAATTTTCTGTGAATTAAGATACTCTTATGTGCTGTACATAGAGAAGGAAAGCAATATGATGTATACCATGCTTGGGCACGATACAGAATAAAAGCCTGCATGTACCTTTTAAAGAGGGTGATGCTATTCAGGACAGCTCATCCTTATGTAAAGATTAGCACTGTAATTCTACTAAGGACAAGAAGACCTTGAGTTAGCTACATAAGTGCCTGTTGCATAAGTTAAAGCTGCTCAAGGACTGCTTTACTTTGCACACCTGACCTTTTAAAATTCTCCATTTTTATTGAAGACAATGTCACTGGCTACCTCAGGAATTTCTCCACTCAAGCTTTTTGGCATCTCAAATCCCAAAATCCCAATTCCGTAAAGTGATTTTTTTAAAAATTATTTTGTGTCTTTAATGGGAAAAAAAAAAAAAGACAGAGTTCAGATAAGTTAATTTGCTTTTCCTATTTAAGTTACATAAACGTGCAGTTCACATTGGAAGAGCTCGAGTTCACCTGCAGCTAGTTGGAAGATGCCTCAGTTGGTTCCAGTAGATGGCGTTCCTGTAGCTTTATGCTTTTAAATGTTTTATGGTTTTGGTGGTGTCAGAAAATGCATCAGAAGGATAAATAACTGCTGCAATCCATTCTGGAGCCTTCACCAGCTTCTTTAACTTACATAACAGAAAGGAAAAGCAAAATAAAGTGAAATTTTTGTGGGTGCATCTGCCCAGTAGGAGTGTCAGCACTACCAACTCTCTAGTGTCCCAGGACACTTGTTAATTTGAATAGCAACAATAATGCATTTCAAGCTAACAGTGAATGTAAATAAATCACACCAGACTCCAGGGCTGCTCAAGTACTTGGTTAGCACAAGCTAGTTAAGTTAGGAGATGATTTTGCAAGGCTATATGCAAAAGTCATGATTCCTGTTGGCTTAATCTGTACATTCATAATCATGTTCATATGGCTCTTTTGGATTGAAAACAGCATATCTTCATAGGCCAGGGTGCCCACATGGCAGCATCTACTGTTCTTCAGGATGTAATTTAGCATCCTCGTCATTGTGGTGTACAGTGGTTAGTGGCTGGTGAAGAAGAACCAGGCAGCAGAAGCATAAAATGATAGTTCTGTACCAAGGGAGCTGAAAAGTACAGCTAGTAGTTTCATCTCAGCTGTGCCTGGATAGCAGCAAGGCAGGGTAGAGGCACAGCAGGACAGCAGATGAGGAACTGGCAAGAGTAGCAAGCTAGAGGAGCTGTTCTGCATACATAGTGTAAGGTCTTAAAAAATTGAGATTTTCTATAGTCACACAAATGTACTAATTCTTTGTTGCTTCTGTACATCTGCAAAGATAGAAAGACTTGCCAGAGGTTTGCATTACATTTTGTTAATCTCAAACGTTGTTTAGAAATACATGAGGGCTTACACTCTGCTAAGTATATGATTTTGTAAGGAACTGGTAAAAGAAAAAAACAACATGTTAGTAACTACCATTTTCTGGGGCCAAAAACCAGGCAATTTTTTTCCTTAGCTTCCATTTTCAAGACCACTGCATGCATACATTAAAAAAAAAATAAAATATGAGTGCATAAGTGCAGAAAACAGTGTCTCTCTCTTCTCCTGTCACTAGAATTCAAAACTCAAACTTTGTATGCTGTGATGCTAGAGGCACCATTCAAAAACTGTGGTAATTGGTTGTGCTTTAACAAGCACACATTTGAGGCTGAGACTATTCTTATAACCAGAATATCCTACAAGTTTCTTTCTGGGTCTACAATGAAACAATTCACTGTTTCTTTTACAGCAAAAGTTCTCCCTGAGCTCTGCAGTTGTTTTTTGGAAGATACACTTAAAATATGTTTTTACAATTATTTTAGTCATTTCTGGATTTTATTATTGGGTTTTAATAGTAGTAATGATTGTGTTTGTGGCAGTGGCACACATACTTTTGCTATTATCATAATTTGTGAACCATGCTTAAAATGTTTGTTAATTTATAATAGTTCATTTGAATAAGAAGACTCACTAAAACTGGGAGTGCTTATTAGAGCGACAGAACTGAGTTTTATGATGTAAATACCTAGCTGCTTTGAATTAAAATAAAACCAGAAACGTCATTTGTCACCAGTTCCCTGTTCAGACTGTTGTTCCCCAGAGTCAGTCCTTGAATGTATTAAACTCAAGACTGGGTACATTGGGTTAATAGATATTCTGATCTTAGTTAATATAGAGCTTTAATATGAACCTTCATTTTTGGGCAGTAAATCCAGTGGTTTGCCTCCCCATCTTGCTGTATCTTCAGTTCTGGTTAAAGTGTATCTTTGGTTATGGGTATCTCAGTGCGCTGGCAAAAGCAGCACTGCAGCTCTTGCATGGCACCTTGCCTGGACTGATTTACCCTGAGAGGTAGAGTAATAAATAATGGGCTCAGGATATTTTCTTCTTCTCAGCTTTGCTTATATTATGCAATGCAGCATTCTTTCATTACGAAGAAAGGAATTGCTTTGCATGAGATACGTATCTTTATCTCCTTACTTTACAATACTCTCATGTATACAACACAGACACACCTCTATCTGTCCAGAGCAGAATATCATACTGATTAATACACTTTTGCTTTATTGCAGAAATGAAGATGATGACCCAAGAAAACATAGTTTCTTCAAAACAATAAATTTTCACAGGCTAGAGGCAAACCTTATTGACCCTCCATTTGTGCCAGATCCATCAGTTGTCTATGCCAAAGATGTTACAGACATTGCTGACTTCTCTGAAATACGAGGAGTTGAGTTTGATGACAAAGATAAGCAGTTCTTCAAAAAGTTTGCAACAGGGGCTGTCCCTGTAGCCTGGCAGGAAGAAATTATTGAAACAGGACTGTTTGAAGAACTGAATGATCCTAACAGAGTAGATTCCGGGGGTTACGCAAATGGAGGCGAAGCTAAGTCAGGAGTTTGTTTGTTGTTGTAAATAGCACATTGTTAACAAAAAAGAGTAGCACCCACGTCAGAACTTCCCATGTTCTGGCACTGTTTCAGAAACTGAGTGCATCTGTTTAAGAAGAACCAAACGGCATTTAAGAAGAACCAATACGACATTGGCACGCTTTGTAGGACCACCAGCTGTATAGACTATATTATTTTCCTTTGCTCTAACAAAGAAGATTGTATTTTTTGTTTTATTGGAGAATTACCAAGATGAAGAACAATATTTCTTCAAGAAACTTAGAATAATAGAAATTCAGAAACACAAAAAGCAATCATAAAGCGAAGAGGCAATACCTTTTGAAAATTACTGACTACCATTTTGGATACAATGATTTGTTGGTTTTCTTTGTATTTTCTTGTTATTTCTACTAATGTTTCCTCTTCGACAGTTTTCAGAGAAGATTTTTAATTTTTGAGTAATATTCACAGTTAGACAATGGAGCTCATATACCATGTCAAATGTGGAATCTTATTGGTTAGCCAGACTGTCTGTTGTTTTCTTAATTTCTGTTAGCTTTTGGATGATTTGATTGTAATACGTTCAAACTGTCATAAAATGTCACAGAAGGCTGTACATATCACTAGGAAATAAGACTGACAGGATCAAACTATTCAAAGTTGATTTTAACAGACTGAAGATAAGATTGCACCAATTTAATTGAATAAAGAATTTATTTATTATCAAGTGTATTCTTTTAAGTGATAATACCATATACAAAGAAAATGTGTTTATAAGTAAATGCACATTATTTTTGACAATCAATTTAAAACTTTTATTAGGTTTCCTGATAATTTTTCTGTATTTTCATGATAAATTAAGCTATAAACAGACGAACACAATTTTTAACTGTTTTTTTACAAAGACATGTATTTCAGTGCAATATAAATTCTAATTCAGTAGTTGCAAAATGTGTTAAGTGCTGTAGTGGTGGAAAGGTTATGTGTGCAAATTGACGCTATCTTTAAATGTTTATTGATTCTTATGAAAATATTGATGTGTTTTATTTTTCAATTTCATGGCAACCTAAATTGAGTTAATTGGAAACATTTCTGCAAATACTTGCTACTGCTGAAGTGTATTACTCATAAGATGCGTTCTGCTGATCTTCTGTGGTAAGAAAATAGGTGGTAGTTGTTTGCAACAACTTTTAAAACTGATTCTGCGTGCTGTTTACTGTAGTCTATGTAGCCATCATTTCCATTACCCAAAGTGGAAGCTGAAACTGCTCCAAAAGAACACACATCCCCCCCCACTACAGCTAGGCGAGACCAGTTAGTGCTAGTGGCATCAAACTTATGTCCCAAATTGGTACACCTCAAATCCATAGAGATGCCATTTTACAGTCCTCCAGAGCCATAAAGCAGTGCTGTGAAGTAGCTGTACGTTTTCCAGTGCATAACTAATTTTCAGTGTATACATGTTCCCATATGGAAAAAGGTTATGTATAGACAGAAGCAGAATTTAATGTCATGTCAGATTCATATATCCCATATGATACCAGGTGTTGCAAGTCTGGGTTTTTGCAAATGTATTGCAATACTGAGATCTGTGATTTCAGGACATCATATGCACAGAACTTTAGGTTATTCAGTTTTAGAACCCCAAAGTCCTGTTGGGATTTATTAACACTGTATATCAGTGAGATACTGTAATGTTAAGTGTTCCATGAATCATTCAGAGAAACACATCAGAAATCTGATAATGCACAGTTTGGCACAGCGTATGACAGAGAAGAATGTATTAGTTTGAAATCACTCATTTTAATTTTCAAAAATTCTCTATTTCAGAACATGGACAACTGCTGTTTACACTGTGAAGAAAGAGAGCAGAGCAAAGATTATGTCTGTATTTCTGTTAGCATTTTGAGTGTGTCTTTTAAACATTCTTTTCAACCTTTAAGGAATATGTTGAATGCTTGGTTGACTTGTTCTTCCTGTCTCGTAAAGTTCTTTGTTAAATTTTCAGGAAGTTATTTTAACATCCTGCTTCACTTTAACAAAACAATGCCAGCGATCCTAAAAGATGTACGCATTTGCTGAATTGTCCTATTGCAGCCAATGATGCTCCTCAATGTGAGTAAATTTAAATATATATGCAAGTGTTCAAGATCAGAGCCCAAGTGAAAAGTATTGACCAAGTCATTAGATGTTCATGATGAAAAATGAGGGATGAAGTTGTGGGAGGAGAATAACCTTGTGGTTGTGGCATACTTAGTTCTCTTGGCAAAAGAAAAATGTGTAATTTAAAACTGTTATTTTTTTTCTTCTGTCTCTTTCCCCTTTGCCAGCTTTGTGGTGTCTCACTTGCCTGCCTCTTTTTCAGGCAGATAAAATGCATTCAAGTGTTAATGTAATCTAAAAAACTAAATTGTGAATTCTATTGCATTAAATGTCATCTGTGAAAGGTTACTGAGTGCCCTGGCCATTCTGCAGTGATTGTACTAACAATGCTGTCTTTCCTGCCCTGTTTTACTTAGTACTGCTGTTAGAACTACTTGGTAATTTTAATTGTAGAAGGCTGAAATGTAACATTCATAATGGCTTGAAATCTGTTTTTGTAAGAACATCATTTGAAGTACCCTAGACAACGCTGAAGAAAGGCTGCTGGCACTGAGAGTGTATGAAAGGAGAAGCTTTCCAGTATATCGCAAGTCCAAATTTTATTTGATACCATCCCTGTTACCCGTACTAATGCCCCTCCAATTCTAATGAGCACAGAGACAAAATGAGGTTTAGTATTAACCTGGTGAAGTCATTGTTCACAAAGATTATTTATCAGTGGCAATAAAGCTGTAGCTGTTTATCTTCAGTTGTATCATGGCAAAGGCTTATTTAGTCAATAAACACCTTGTGTTGCAGCAATTAGTTTGCTTTTCTATTCCAGTACAAAATAGAGATAGTAATTGGAACCTGTGTGCGATTTCCAGGCTATCAACTAGCACCTGTATGGCAACTTTACATTAATTTAAGAGCCTCTTAGCAAACATAATACTTGAGACAGTTATTTATTCAGCCATAAACAAATGAGAATACAGAAAGCAAAATGGAACTAGGACAAAATCTCCAGTTAGAGCATGTAATTGCCTGTAATTGTGCAGTGTAGCTATAAAGTGATGTGTGAGTTTATATGCTTTTTAATATCAGCATTGTTTTTTACTAATAAAATGTTCATAATACTGTATTTAAAACATTATTGCTTTTACAGCTTCTAATGATACATATGTAACATTTTTCTGATCTGAACGTCCACATCTATGATTAAGACAAGTAAGTATGCTCATATCATTTACCTTAAAAAGTATAAATTGCTTCTTTTAGCCTATGATAGTAATTTTTATCTTTTTATCATAAGGTTTTTAATACCAAAAGATTTAAATTCCTTCAATCTATTTATGCAGTAATGAAATGCAGAAAAATATTGTATGTGCAGTGTTTTTCTCTACTATAGGATTTAAATTAAGATCTTAGCAGCTATGGCTCATAGCAGTACAGAAGCACTGAAAATCCTGCCAGTTCTGGGACTTATCCTAAAAGCCAAGCAAACACATCAATTTTTAAATCTATGGATAGCAGAAATTACTTGCTTTCTGTAGATGAGACCTGATACTTGTAATGTTATGGGTAAGGGTCACCTCTGATCATTGTGGCTTAGGGAGTACATTTGAAACATTGCATTATGAAGCCCTAGGGAGTTTTACGGGCACATTAAGGAATATATGGATAGAAAGTGAAAACAAATGCAATTAAGCATACAACTTTATATAATCAGGCACTGCATTATTACAGCAAGTAACACAAATCTAGTATTTAATTTTAAAAAGATTAGTGTTTCTTATAAAACCATTGTTTGATATTTCTCTGACTTCATTTATATAACTGACCCTGAGCAGAGCTATTGTAAAATTCTTACCAGTTAGCCCTCTGCATGTGCAAAAATGTGAATAAATACTTAGTGTTTATAAGGGAGTGGAAATCTTTTGGGCATCTCTTGCCTGGAGAAGAGGAAGACAGAGAACACAAGAGGGGTGTTACTGTGTCTCTTGCAGTGAAAGTATCTACGCCCATGGGAAAATACAGCTGGTGACACCTGTAGGTAGCACCATTCACACCCTTCTCTTGAATTCATTTCCTTTTTATGATGGTAGTATGTTCTTACATTCATTCCACACCTGTACCCTCCTGTCACCTCCAGAAGGCTGTCACAATTCTCAGTGAAGCCACTTTAGCCTTCAGGGAAACAATGTTCTGTAGCTTGGACAGACAAAAGGTGCCATAAAGAATAGCTGTCAGCACCGTTTCAGCCAAGAGTTGCTCCAAGTGTTGAAATGCTTTTTTGGGGGGAACATGGGAAAAAAAACATGAGTCTGGATGACCATGAGCCAGCAATGTGCTCTTGCGGCCAAGAAGGCAAATGGCATCTTAGGGTGCATTAGAAAGGGTGTGGTTAGTAGGTCAAGAGAGGTTCTCCTCCCCCTCTACTCAGCCTTGGTGAGGCCGCATCTGGAATATTGCGTCCAGTTCTGGGCCCCTCTGTTCAAGAAGGACAGGGAATTGCTTGAAGGAGTCCAGCGCAGAGCCACAAAGATGATTAAGGGAGTGGAACATCTCCCTTATGAGGAGAGGCTGAGGGAGCTGGGTCTCTTTAGCTTGGAGAAGAGGAGACTGAGGGGTGACCTCATCAATGTTTACAAATATGTGAAGGGTAGGTGTCAGGATGATGGAGCTAGGCTTTTTTCAGTGATATCCAGTGATAGGACAAGGGGCAATGGGTGTAAACTGGAGCATAGGAAGTTCCACGTTAACACCAGGAAGAACTTCTTTACTGTAAGAGTGACAGAGCACTGGAACAGGTTGCCCAGGGGGGTTGTGGAGTCTCCTACACTGGAGATATTCAAGGCCCGCCTGGACAAGTTCCTGTGTGATGTACTGTAGGTTACCCTGCTCTTGCGGGGGGGTTGGACTAGATGATCTTTTGAGGTCCCTTCCAACCCTTGGGATTCTGTGATTCTGTGAAAGGGCTTTGGATTTGTTCTATTACTTTTCCTCTGACAACTTTGGGGCAGCTGCAGGGGTTAATTCCTCCCTTTCCTGTTGACCAAGCGCAAGTGCAGTCTGTTTTAGTAGTTATTTCATCCTGTTTGTGCTCTTTTTCCATGCTTTTCAATGTCTGAGCTTTGTCAGTAAACCACTTTCTTCCAAGTGTTTTGTTTTCTGATTAATGTACACCAACATGGTGCTATTGCAATGTGTGGTAGAGTGACTTCTGAAAAAAGAGATTTTTTTGTTTTCTTCTGTACACAAGCATTACTTAAAGCTAAACCTAAGTAATTAATTTTGGCGTGTGTTTTATCAGAGTTCTTCTTTACCAAACCTACGTGTTGGGCTATATGATTCATTCAAGTTGTTCTGACAGTTAAATTTTACAGAGTGGAAAGATACAGCGAGGCTGAATGAGGCACTGTATACATGCCCTTATGATGGGAGTTCCTAATGATGAATGTTTCCGTGATTCATGTTTTTATAAAGGATGCCAAGGGGATGACTATGGATATATCAGTTGTCATAACTTGTAGTTCAGTTAACAATAGTGGAGTGACTGTTTAAAAAAACAGCTATTGTACAGGAATGTTCAGTTATGTTTGCTTTGCAAGACTTCATGTAAGCATGACGTGGGATGTGCTAGACATGTCTCGTGACTTTTGAATCGCTGGGATAAAAGGTCTGCTGCAAGTAAGAAGAGATTTGTTAATCAGTCCTGCCTGAAAGCATTCCTACAGTAATATGTACTAGTCTGACTGAACACCTTTTGAACAGCGGTGAAAGCTTTCTTTTATCTGCATTGCTAGTCTGCAGTGCCTGCTTAAATGTCTGTCTATGGAAGTGCATTGATGGAACTACAGAGAGAGAAATTGTTCCGATATCCTGGACTTCTCAGGAGAATGTAGAGCAGAGCCTATTGCCGTAGCGGTTGCTTCTGAGGGCTTGAGCTCATTTCTGACAACATCAGCATGTAAGTCAGAAGTGGCTTTAGTAACATGAAAACAGAGAAAAAGACATCATGTTGCATGATGCATTAAGTCAGTTCAGTCAAACAAAAGTTCCTAACGGGAACTTTCTCTCTAGGTCAAAAGACAGTAGAGCTGTTTCTTGATATAAATGGATGATCAGAGTGGAACTGATGAGAAAGTGTCTACCACAATATCAATCAAGGCAGTTCCTAAAGGAATCCTGTTTGTGCACTTCCTTCTATGAAGGAATTAAATTTGTAGTAAGAGGGATGGCCAATTTTTGTCATTATTGGTAACAATAACATTGTGGTCATAAAGAGGAATCACTGGTACCAGTTACCAGTTTAGCCTGTTGCTCTGTAATAAACTGGAGATGCCTGATTTACAAACAAGCCCAAAAGAATTTTGCTTCTGTTTCCAAAACATAATACCAACAGGATATCATGAACAACAGGAGGAAACTGTTGAACTCATACAGAAGGACAGTTGTCAGACAAGTAATCTCAAACATGGTTTCTGGAACCTAGCATCAAACTAAAGAGCTATCAGAGGGCACATCCATAAAAAAAATTAAGGAATTGCATTAAGATGGATGAACTCTCTGAGATTCCATAGCTGTATTGCACAACTGCATCTTCTCATCCTATATAGAGGAAGAAATTAGAAAGTGTGCTCTATACTAAATGGTAAGGATACTTCATATGCTGCTTAAAATAATCAGATTATGGTATATTGTCTGATACAGCCTAGGAGTCAGTAGTTTCTCATGCTTTCATCTTAGTATAAGATGAAATTCTGTCCTAATGAGAATGCTTCTTTGTTAAATCAGACAATGGATACTGGTTTTCTTGAGTTCCCACCCCTTTCCTCCCTGGGTGATCTTTCTAATTTCTGCAGCTCACATTTTTGCTTCTCTCCCCATCTTTCTGTGTCAATGCTAAATCAAAATGTTACGTTCTTTTTGATGTGAATGAAAATGTGGTGACAGATGCTGGATGAAAAGTCCTGTAACTCATGAATTCATAATCCAGGATCTACTACACAGCAGAACTAAACCCAAATACATACTGTTATATTAAGTCCTTCTAAATATTCTTATGTTAGTTACACTAGTTCCAGGCAGGGAAAATAATACTGGTCCCAGGCAGGGAAAGGAATAAAGAAATGGATGATGTCTTTAGAATTTTCCATATGCCTTGTGCAGAGAATCACAAGTGTTTTAAACAAAGGAGGGAAGGAAACTTTGATTTCTTGCCAAGAGATTGAAACCTCCTGATCTCTTACCAAGCTAGTTTATTTTGCTGCCAACAGTTTCCTCACCTTAAAGAGCTTCTTTTCCGCTGTGAAACTAACAGCAGTGAAAGAAACAGGCTCTGCAGAATGGCAACATGGTAAATATCTGCTCCACTTAATATGAGGAGAGATTCACATCCAAATTTAGATACAGGACCAGAAAACACACACAGCACCAGGTGCAAGGCTGTCCTCAGATGGTTCCTGACCAAATTTTACTTTTTTTTCCTATTAAGTACTTGAAAGTTGCTGTCTTTGGGAATGTTGATCTCCTACCGCACAAAAATTATTTAACTGCCTTTGCTATTGAATTAATCCTGATTTTCAGGATTTCTCATATTCTGTTTTGTTGTTTTGTTTTTTATTTGTTTTTTTTAATAATGTTGAGATTTACCGAATTTAAGAAACTGAACTCCTTTGAAGTGACTTGAATGCATCAGTTGTGAAACTTGGCCTCCCTCAAAACTGGTGAGTTAGTTATGATGCAGTTTACACCATATTCTCAGTGTTATTACTAGTCATTTCAGAGAAAATCTCTTAGCAGCTGTCAAGCACAAATTCTTAGATATTCCATGTATCTTTTTTTCAGGAGAAAGAGAAAATGAAGACGTTTGGCAAAGTCTGAAGTCAAAGGCTGGCCTTGGGTACTATAGAGACAGCATTTTTAGTTTTATTATGCTAATAAACCCAAGAGTTAGATGCATGTGATGAAATTATCATCTGTGTAGCAACAGAGCATGAATCCTGCGTAGCCCTTCAGCCTGTTGTCCCAATCATGTTTGTGCAAGGCTGATTAATCAGATTAATCAGCTATGGGGATCTGTTTAGTCCTTAGTTCAGAACTAAAATAAGGAGTTTTTAATTTGAAAATTATAAATTAAACCAATAATGGAAATGATAAATTTTTAGGGGAGGAAGTTGTAAATAGTGAGCTGTATTAGCAAACATGTTCCAGTTTTTGTCTGGATGGACACAGGGATAACTTGTTATTGTGAGATCCATGGAATAGCCACTGCTCCAGACTGCAAACTGTTGTTCTGAAATGACCACGATCTTGACATTATCTGAAAAATAAACATTTTAAAATCAGTCTAAGACAGGATATACAGGGCTTTAACTCTTCATTTTAATCAGGAATGGCAGCAAATGCATTAATTGTGTTTTGTTCCTGTAACCTTCCGGTAAGGCAAAAAAATAGGCTCATTCTATAAAAGCTATTATGTTAAATGAACAATAATTTTTTTTATTTTGTTTTTAAACAATAGCAAGAGAGGAAATGCTCTCTGGATCTCTTTTTTTCCCCTTGCAAATACACTTAATTTATAGTAAACCAGGTGAACGATCCTCTATTAATTTATTTTTTCCTTTATACAGCTAGAAGACTGCACTTAATGCTTCTACCATCAGAACTGATAAATAAGAGAATAAAGAAATAGTGTTTCAGACTTTGATGTATATCTTTGGGTCACTTAGATGATATGAAAATATTTGGACTGTTTAGAAAAAACTTATTTTCCAACAGTGAATGAAAAACACTTAGGTAGCCTACAAGCAGCAAGCGAGAACTACATCTAATTTAACCATGCATACTAAGCTGACCACAATGAAGTTTTGTGTCTTCATCTCTAGAGGGATGGTTTACCTACCAATTTCTCAGTTGCTCAGTGTATTCTTTAAAGATTACCGCATAGCCGTTTGTATAATTTTCCCTTTCTAGTGAAAACATAAATGGCTTTGTCAACTTAAAGGGCTTTTCTTTCATTAAAGAAGTAAAGCAATGAGGAGGGAAACACAGGAGGAGACACTTGAACAGCTTGAGAACACAGTGTATGTGCTCAGTAGAATGCAGTTTAAAAAATCTTGTTATTACAAGAGTCTCTGTGTTCACAGATGCTTATCTGTGCAATTCTAAGTGGTATCCTAAGGATTTTTTGAAGGGTATTCTGCTGCTTCAGGTTCAGACAGCGGTGTTTTTATTTTACTTTGTGCTTAACGTCAACCCTTTTAGAGCAGGAAAGCCTTATGAAAGTTAGAAAAAATATTTTCGACTATATGGTAGGAAATGTCCTTAGGATTGTGCATGCCCTTATGAAAAACCATAGTCCCTTTTTTCTTATTTGAGCAACAGCCATGAGCTCTAGTGAAATAATAATTCAGTTTACCAGATGCCAAAAGGATTTAGTCTGAAGTGAGTTGTTTACTGAACCCAGCACTGCTTGACTCAAACTGCTCGCAAACTTATGAGAGGGTGAAAGAGGATGTTTCTTTAATTAATAGGGATCTTAATCAGCTAATTATCTCAAGAAAGTGAGTTATTATGTATGACTTGACCCAAAAGAAGTGGAAATCTAATTTCTAGGAAACAGCAGAGTATGTATGTCACAATGGGATTTTATCTCTGTTGGTCTTACAGAAATGAAGTTAGAAAATAAGATGCTCTTTTATTTTTTTTCCCAGAGTTTACAATTCTAGCATTAAATATGGATTTTTCTGTATGATTAATAATGGTGATCGTATCTGACTATTCAAGATATCCATTGTTGGAAATTTATATCCTGGGTTTAGATTTTAAATGAGCCTTGTGGCATATTCCCCCTACTACTAAACTGCTGTTGAAGAACAACTCAAGTTAATAGAGGACATACTAAAATAGAAAAGAAGGAACTGCAGATGAAGAATTATGTCTAAATTAATTTTAGGAATTAAATTTGCTCTTGCCAGGAATATGTGTCATAGTACATCTCACATATAATTTTTAGCTTATTTTAATATTTACATGTATATGTAATTTTCATATAATGTATCATCTGTATATTTATCACTTTTAGCTGACAGCCCCCTTAGTCACCAAAGGCTTTAAAAAGAGACTGAGTAGGTCTGCTTTCAAGTGAACATGCTAAAAGAAACCAAAACCTTTCTGTCTTTAAACTATGATGGTATTAGCACACAAAATATCAAACTAAAGCAAGACAGTTCTCTGCAGAGAACGCTGAGGCTTATCAATGGAGCCTGATTAAAAAGTTTGCAAATAATCTCCTGTGCAGTGTGCCTTACAGGGTGAATTCCTTAATTTTGCCTTCCATTTGGGCACCTTTAGCAGCCTTCTAATCTGAATGTAATTGACATGGCTCCCTATTAGGTTCCTATAGAAACACCCTTATTTCTGGATCTGGTTCTTAGCCTTTTCCCTGCTGCAAGTAAACCCTTTTGTTCATTTCAACCTTCTTGCCTGCTGTTCCCTGCTGGCTGTGGGTCTGCCCGCCCTCTGCTTTAGAGCTGCTCCTCCAGAAAGGTCAGTGCTTCTCCAGGCAGCTCCCCTCTCCTCACAGCAGGCTACAGCCAAAATAAGGGAAAGCATAGTCTACCACTCTGCTCTCTATACCGTATAGATAGTAATACACCATGAGTAGAATCTCTGCATAAACCAGAAGCAAATTAGAAAAAGAAATACAGTCTTAGTCCCATCATTGCCTCTTCAGTGTTATTTTTCCACCTGTATGTTTAATCACAGGGTAAGAAATCTGCTGCAAATGTAATTAAAATGGAAATACAACGATGGTAATAATAAGACTACTCACAGCTTTGTACATAAATGCAGTGCAGGAAGTTCCAATTAAATGATGATTCTTGCACAAAGATAGAAACTTTTTCACAGTCAATGGTTGAGGATTGCAAATGAAGTTCTGCCTTTCCACTATAGAAATGGCACTAATGGCAAAACGTGAATACCCACCGGCTTCCCCTAAATCAGAATTTCTTAGGCCTGTGTTCAAGAACACTGTTTAACAATAATTGCTGACAGTTCCTTATGCAACATAAATAAGTCTTCCTCCCATCTAAATAGAGTTTCCAATTTATTGCTTACCTCCCATGTTTACTTAAGGACATGTACATGTAAATTGCCATAGGTAGATAAGATAAATTTGGTTTGTGTCTTGGTAATTTGAATTCTTAATGATTAAGGGGCCTAATTTATTATAAGAAATTTAAACTAAGCCTTCTTCTGAGAATGTATTTAAATACAGAATGCATATTTACAAGACGTGTATTATAGCTGCCCTATCTAGAATTCACTGTGGGTTTTGATACAATGACTAACAGAAAATCTGCCCTGAGATCATCTCAACCATTTGACAATTACCAGAGGGGAGGGAACAGATATAATTGTATTTCTCAGTCAGAATTAAGGCAGATGTTTAGTATTTTCTGGTGCAGTATTTAAACACCGTTCTGGGCAGTATTTAATGGATTTGAGAAATCTGCTGTATAGCATACATTGTGTTAATATGAATTCATTTCCTGCTGTTCTCTGAAGCAATCTATTCAAGTAATTATTTCCTCTTTGGTGATTTCAGTGTTTTAAATGTGTTTCTCTATTTTTCTGCTGGTTACACAGGGCAACAGCAGTCATTCTTCTCAAGTCTTGGTTGATAACCTTTAATAACCTTGTTAATAACCTTTTTCTATGTGCCAAATTTCAGTAGTCCAACTTGACATGGAGTGGAAGGATAGATAGTAGCACTACAGCAGCCTTAAGACTGTAAGTGTCTTCACCTATAGACAGTGACCAACTAAGCATTTAAACACATACTACTAACCAAGGAACAAACAGCTCTAGTATTCATTAGCACGTATGAAGTACGGTTCCTTCATCAGCTTTATACATCATCTTCCACAAAGGGAAACTGCACTCTGATTTCTACTGGAAATCACAACCAGATTTGCTCCTTAGGATGTTTGTAAGTACTTTGTTTTATTTGGATTATAGAATTACTGGGAGGGGGGAGGAAATCAATCCATTTCTGTGGCCCCAAATTTGTTAACGAATAGGACTCTTAGATATAATCAATATGTCTTCAGACTGAATGTTAGAATGTGCAATTATGTTTTCACAAATCTATGCAGATAGGTTTTTATTATAAATCATCTTCTATTTCTTCTGGTAGCAAACAATTTAGCAAATAAATAAAAAATGAAGATTGGCATTATAACAACAAAGTACCCATTACAATTAAAGCATCAGAGAACTGCAATAAAAAGGATGCAGAAATTTTCAGTCTATTTTTAATACTCAGGTTTCTCTGTAGTTTAAGATTTTATTTTCTCATAGGCTCTGTGATCATAACAGACCACATTTTGACAGGTTTTCTTAATTTTTTTTAGTGTTCCTCTTACTCAAATACTTCTATTCCTGTATGGGAAGTACCCATTCCTATATGGCTAGTATCTCCCCCTGCACAGGGGAGCAGCATGGAGAGAAGACACAGCAGTTTTGCTTACTACATGAGCACCTGAGGGCTCACGTGACTTTTTGTTGGCTTTACCTGCAGTATGTATCTGAAAAAATACCTTCCCTGAGCCGCTATGTATTTTAAAATGTGTATTTTACCACCATCTGGTAGAAACTGTTGTTGCCTTTAAAATATATAGAGATCAGTTGAACATACTGGTTTAAGTACGGTTTTCTTCCAAAGGGCTGCATCTGGCAGTAGGAGGTAGAATGAACATTTTTAGATTGTATTATGATTAGGGAGCAGTGGAGAGGGAGGCCTGTTGCATGTGCTTGTTGCAACGTGGGAGAAATTGGAACCCACAATTTAAAAATAATTCTGAACTTTTATTGGTGGCACTGTTGGGGAAATCCAGTAGCATTTACTGGGAATGAAACCAGCAGCAGCATGCAGAATCAAATGAAATTTGCGTATGACTCATCTGATCCTCTTTTATATTATTCCTATAGTATTTGTTCATAAAACTGTATTTTAGACTACAAAGTGTATCTACTGCTCTTTTAAAACCACAGATAGTTAAAAATCAACAAAAATCAGTTACAAAGAGGTTCTAATTTTGTTGAAAATTGTTTAATAACTTGCTGTAAGGCAAGTTAGTAAAATCTTACAAAAAAAAAATCCCTAAAAAGTCAGTCTGAAAATAACGTTGGAATTTCCCACACATTGGGACTAGAAAAAAAATGCTGACTGTCATTTTCCATCTTCAAAAGTTCTTTTTTTTCCAACTTCCTCTTTAAAAATCATATAAATAAACAGCTTGCGTAACACAAAAAGTTGACATTATCTCAGTTTGTAAGCTTTGTGACTTTGTGTGGGCATTCCACAATTGTGCTTACTGTAGGGATACTCCCTACAAATGAATCTGTCAAGAACAGATGGACATAGGACTCCATGAAAAAATCCTGAACATCTTCAATATCATTTGTGTTAATGGGAGATGAAGGTGGCTAGCTTTTCGGCAAATCTAGCTCTTATGGTGTGGCAGGAATATTGATAAAGAGTTAGTAAATAACATCAGATGAACATATTACTCAAGCACAGTTCCTGTATACCAGCTGGTTAAATATAACTTCAGTTTGATGCCACGGTTACTAAAGTGTATGTATGTAACACACTATTTGGATTAGGAAGTAAATAAAATATATCCTAAAGAAGTAGGTTACAATGTATTTTTTAACAGCTAAAGGATGTCCACATGGCAATGGTTTATATAATACAGTGAACTTTGTGCTAAACAGTACATAAAAGCTAGCTCACTGTAATTTTTTTTTTAGGTAATGTATGCCCAGAAGGACTAATAATAGGCCTTATGAGTCACAAGCATTCATAAAGTAAGCCACCAGAGTTTTAAAAACATAACAGTTGGGATTGAGTTTATTTGAAGTGAACAAGTAAATTAATACGTTTTAAAAAATAGTGACTCTTTTAAATACACTATGATAATATGCTTCTAAATATTTAAGATCCTTTATTCTATGCAAAACCAGCATGTTAATTATTGGATTAGCAAAAAATGCCTTTCAAGACCAAACTTGAACCCATCTTCTTGGTTTTGAAACACATTTGGAATGCTTGATTCCCTCACAGTGGTCCCAAGGGAAAATGTGTTAGCCTCACCCGTGTTTGTTTACTCAAGAAGGCATAGTTTAGGCATAGCATTTGGTTTTTAGTGAAGAGCTGCTTTTTACTTTAGTTATCCAGCTGGCTTTATACACATAAAATTAAATGATTTGTTCAAGATCACTAAGGGAATCAGTGGCTTGAGTGGGAGAAGAAAGTTGGACTGGGAAAAATGAAAATACTAGTTCCCATCATGGCACAATTTCTCAGTAGCATTTAAGTAAATTAGAGGGGCAACCTATTGTATTTCACAGTCATCTGCACAACTCCCAGCATTGTATAGACTAAATTTACATCAGTAGGGAAATGTAGATGCAGACACAAAGCTGAATGGGGGAAAGGGGAAACAAACAAAACCCAACCAAAACCCCAAAACAAACAACACCCCCCAAACCCCCTCCCCCCAAAAAACACCCAAAACAACAAAAAAAAAACCCCAACCCCAAACAAAAAAAAAAAAACGCAAAAAACAACACACCACCCCAAGAAAAGCCCTACCTGCTTTCATGACAGGTATCTAAGCAGACATTCCAGATAAAGAACAGAAAAAATTAAATGAAAATTTGTCTTCCAAAGCTTTTTGGTTTTGTAGGTATCACTTTTAGGGGAAGAGTTGAGCTGTGTAATGAGTCTGCCTTGCTTGTCTTTAGCCGTTTATTAACCAACCTATATGAATTGTAAATCTAGGATTTTTCTGACTTCTATGTGTTCAAAGTTCCTTTGTCTTTTTTTTCCCCTTAATTATCTTTCCCTTTTCCCATGTCAGTACTGTTATGAGACCATCATGTTGGTATGATACCACTTCTTTCATCAGTAAGATTAGATTAGATTACTGCAAATGACTTTTGTTTGTTGCATGCATTGATTACTGATAAAAGTCGTAAATTGTTGACATCTATGATAGCAGAAGGTAATGACATGGACATTGGCTCATAATTGGCAGCACAAAATTTGGTGGTAAAGGAGTAGTGACATTTAGCATTTTCCAGTGTAGTTTTGGGGCAGGACATGGTGTTCCAGCAAGGACAAAGACTCCTGTGATTGCTTTCTACTCTCCTTCCAAACCTACCTCACTTCTCTAGGCCTTTAATTCCCTCCAACATAAATTTTTCAACAGTTTTCTGTCCTCGTAGGCTCTTCATTTCAGCCTCAGTCTCCTGGCTTAGCCAGTGCTGGCTTTCTCCTTGGCTTGCTGCCCGAGTCCCCTGCTGAACTCAGGATGTGGTTCTGCCAATCTAATTGTGGGCTGCTACTGAAAGGGGTAGTCCCATTCCTCCTACTGTCTGCCTTGGTCTCCCTTGTGAGCAGAGTCAAGAGAACTGAAGTTGTACAATTTGTTTCCTTTCCGTTCAGCTCTCTGAAATCAGGTCATCCTGGGGTAAAATGAACACCAATGCAAAAAATCACAGCCAGGGTTGGAAAGGATAGTGGAATAGGGAGGAGAGACACCATCTCTTCCAGCAGCACTTCACAATTAATGGGAGTTTTATCAGTAAACTTCATTTTCAGCCCCAAACTGCTCACTCTGCCTTTCCTGTTCTTCATCTTCCCCCTTTAGCCCCTCTTCCTAATGGCTTCCTATTTGCTCCCACACATACCAGTTTAATAATAACCCCATCCCAGTTACGCATCAGCTGATGCCAGCTGTCTTGCCCAGCTCCTTTTTTAGTTTTAGTCCTTGCACGTCACTTGTCTTTTGTAGACAGACCTAGTCAGTAGCAGTGCCTGTGGTCCCTTGCTCAACTGCTATTTACTAAGTACTGGCTCAAAATGGGAGAAAAATACTTCAGAAGACAGATACCTTAGTTTTACAGACTCTTCTCAAAACAGCTTTATTTAAGAAGCTCTTGTCATTGAAAAACATCTGAAACTTTACTCTGACTGCATGTGTTAGAAAATGGATACAACCCCTAAGAGTTATGAAGTAAAAGTCCTACAAACTGAGCTTTCCTCCCTTCAAGTCCTTTGTATTAAAAATAAGCAGTGAAACAGTTTTCAACAATAGGTAGAGGCTCTTTTTCCTACTGTAAACAAATGCTGAATATCTGGACAAAAGTCTCCTCTGCGTAACGCAAGTCAGCTCCCATTGACTTAACAGGAGTTGTCGTGCTATATATGAGAGCAGAATCTTGTCTCTCTGAATAAAGGAGTTTTTTCAAGAGTGAGGGGGCTCCGCACAATGAATGCATTTTTAGCAGCCCTTTCTGATTCACTGGCAAACTACCAAACACAAGAACTGTTTCTGTAGTCTTTCTCCTCTCACAATGACAGACATTTTCTTTTTCATTTTTAAAGGGAAGTCTTTTGTATTTTTTTTTCCTCATGAAAGTGTGTCTTATGTTTCTTGGTATTTTGTACAATGAAGCAGAAAGTATTTCTCAGTTGTAGTATTTCTGAAGTTGGTCCTTCCTGAGTTTATTGTGTATCTTCTAATTCCAGTTTAAAACTTAGCTGAGGATAAAGAAGCAGATTTGAGTCTAACTTATGCATACATCTCTCACGATTCAAAAGCTCCTTTTAAACTAGACTGGGCAGACCCCTGTGGAAGTTACATTAGCCCCAGGAAGCTACCCAGCTGGTGCCAAAATTGTGTCTTGCTGTGATCCACCCTAGACCCAAACTAGAAAAGAAGGGGGTGGCTTTCTAGTCTTCAGGAATCCTCTAGTGGGCCAAAGTGAGATTCGCTTTAGCCACACAGAAGAAATACAGCTTGTGCTAAAGAACTGCCCTCTTTAGAGTTTCTGTACTGGAAACTACAGCAATCTTGCTGCCTATCTTACTTTGTTTTTTCCCCAAGAGTCTTGCATGACAATTTTTAAAAGGAATTTAGCAGGTATGCAGTTAACATATTAAAAGTCTGGGGGGGGGGGGGTTGAGTTGTGTGGCTTACATTTCTATCAACATCATACAGTATTTTCTTGCTAGTAAGTCAAGGTTATTTTCTTCCTGTTGTGCTTTGGAAAACACATATTACCACTAACACCATCACAAAGCTCAGCTGTGCAGATAGAAATGCATTTCCAGAGAAACAGGAAATTGTAAACTGAGGACCATTCCCAGTGCTCAAAGTGATGTGCTCAAAGTCTGTGAGGTGATGAGCCCAAACCTGACAACCATCAGACATCCGTACTCAGAACCACCAGTGTCACTCATTCATTTCTCTGAGTGGTATCAACTGAAATATTTCAATAACCATCTGACCAAACATGGGCAAAGTCCTTGTGGATGGCAGAAACAATTGTTCTTGCTTTCTGGATGGTGGTCAGCAAGTGGAGAATATTGCTTCTGACCCAGAATGTCACATTGCAATGTTATTTGAGAGAAAGCAAAGTCTTGCTGCCTATCTGCATGTAACTGGATTTCATCCAAAGAGGAATCAAAACCCATCTGAAAAGGTGTATCTAATCTCATGTTTAAAACCCTAGCAGAGGTGTATTCACTATCTCTCCTGATATAAACTATTTAAATATTTAATTGCCCTCACAGTCAGGAAATGTCAACATTAGGTTTGTCTAGCTACAGTTTCCAGCAAATGGATACCACTGCCTTTGTGAGTGAGGTAGAAAAGGTCATGCTATCATCAAGATCTCTCTTCTATACTTAAGTACCTATTCAAAGTAATACAGTCTCGTGTAAGTTTTTTTTCTTTCAGAAGCTGAAATGTAGAAGCTTCATATTGGAAGATAGCTTGTTTTCTGCTCCCTGGATCATTTTTCAGTACTCTTATGAACTATCACTAATATTTATATATTCCCGCTAGTGTAAATATCAAAAGTGGATGCAAGGTTTTTTGTAGCGTTTCTTCACCAGTGTGCACAGAGATCTTTGTAGAAGAGCAGTTCTTATGCACACTGGATTGCATTAGTTCTTTTTGCCACAGCATTTTCTGTGCTTTGCTGAACAAATGAACACATCAATCATTCTACCCTTCCTAAATATCACCATCAAAGACTTCATACAACCCACTAGACTGCCAACACAAAATACCTTCAGCTTAGGAATCAGCATCCTGAAGGAAGCCACTGGAAACACATTAACTCATTGACATCTTGCCACTGACAATTACATTTTGAAATGTCAGGGGGCCAGTTTTTAGTCAAGTTATTTGTGTTAATCAGGTGTTTTGAATCAAAACCTCTTGTGGCACTCTATCAATAGCTTAGAGAAATCCAAGTTTCTAATGGAATTGTGATTAGTTCTATCAGCCAAACATTTAATTATTTAAAAATGTGAAGATGTTTGTTCCTGCTCGTGAGGGCCCTGAGTGCACTAAATTGGCCTTAATTGCCTTGACCAGTCTGACTGCGCTCTTGCCCTACGTTGTCCCAGAGCCCCATTTCACTTGACTGGGCGTCACCAGAAGTGTGTCTTCAGCCCTGGCTGCACCTACGCCTGGACATGGTCCCTGCTGATTTGGACCCTGGCTCCAGGGCTGAGGTCCAGGCATGGTCTCTTGTCTGTCCCCCAGGCCTGCCCCATTCCCTAGCTGGGGGCAGTGGGATGGGCTCAGCTGGCCATGTCCTGCTGCACTCACCCTGATGAGGGTTCCCTGTGGATCCCAGTCCCAAGGGAGGTGCTGGCCTGCACTGTGTCCTGACACCATCCTGCATAAAAGGAATGCAGGTTGGGAAGGGATGTTGGCTGTCAAATACTGCACTGTAACTGCAGCTAATCCTATAGCAGATCATGCTGTTGGCATTCATTGCTCTTTATTAACTGGAATATGGATGGACCTTTCCATTTTTTTACCTGTGAGCAGTGTCTAGCTAATGGTTTTCTATGTTCATGAGTTAAAATATTTACCCTTTTGCAACCTAGAAGTGTTTGATTTTCAGTGGGAATGATGATCCATACTTCTATCAAAGTCAGGCTCAGCTGTCTGAAATCAATGATTTTGGAAACTAATGTAACAGTTACTATAGTCAAACTGAGCCTCTGGACTCACTAAAGCCGAGCACAAAAAGATTCCTGTGTTTTATGATGAGCAGACTGAAGAGCTGCAGTGGTTGCTGAATAATACTAGTTAGTGTAATACTTTGGTTGACATTTCCTTTGATGTTTTAAAAATATGAATATATTTAAATGTTGACATTTCATTGCATAACATAGGGAATGGTTGTTCTTGGAGGCAATCTGATTTTTTTATCTGTATTAACTCTTGCATCTAGTAAACTTTAATGTTGAATCACTATGGTGCCCTGTCCAAAAAGATGGCTATAGGCACATTTTGCTGACATATTACTCCGTAAGTGTACAGGATACCTATTTGGATAAACTGGGAAAAGTAATTCAGCAAAGCAGTTGCTAGAAATGAGTGACATGCAGTGTTTTTCGTGGTGACATTTAGAAGAATAAAGAAACATGGAGGTATTTTAGGCCTGAAATGGAATATATTAGCTGACTGATGTGACACAGGACAATGAGTGATATTTTCTGATGTAATTTTAGAGAAAATAGAATGATTTAAAAGATGTACTGTAACAGAAGAAAAGAGGCTATTGGAATCAGACATTCAGGAGGCAAATAGGTTTATTCTATTTTATGCTTCACATTTACTGCTTTCTGGCATGAATAATGCTGCAACCATCATACAAGATTTAAGCTAACCATGCTGATAAATACTTAATTCCTCTTGTTTGAAACATCCCTTGTATTGTTGCTCATATGTTTTTAAGATGTAGTTTGTTCTAGCTTTCGTCTCTGGCTTATTTAGTGGCTATTTTAAGAACTGCTTTGATGTAGTAGCTCTCCTGTTACACTTGAGTTTTGCAAAGTCCCTAATTAATGGTCCATTTTTTACATTGGCTGAGCAGTATCTGAGGGAGAATACGTCAGAGCTGACCCACAAGGGCTGCTGGTGTGCAGAGGCTGGTGCTGCTCTGTTTAGTGTCGGAGAGAGGGGTTTTCAGGGAGTAAGCTCTTGACCCACAACAGAGAATAGAGACTGTTCCTCTCTGTCAGCCCGACAGATGGAGAATGATGTGGTCTTTTTGGTCTTAACTTTGACCTTTGCAGTTGTGACAGAAAATGAGTTTTTCGGGCCTTATGCTCAAATAAGTCATGTTATCAATACCCTTAGAGAACCTTTACACGTATGTGTTACCAAGGGCTTCAGGATGGTGACACAATTAGAGGGAGTTCCGGGATGGGAATTGCAGTTGCTAACCATTCTGTCTTCTGGTGCGTTTCTGATACGGCTGTGCTTCAGCCGCAGCTGCTGCGGAGCATCCCCTCCCCGCCTGCGCCGGCACCCCCCGCTCAGCGCGGCAAGCACACAGCGGTGTCGCAGACTCACTATCGCAGTGCTGGGGGCACGGAGCCGGGAGGCTCCCGCCGCACTGAGCCCAGACCCCCGGGCCGAGCTGCGCTGGGGCCGGGCCGGGGAGGGGGGAGAGCAGGTACCATTTAGGGCGCGATCTGCGCAGCGGCACCTCTCCCCTGTCTCTCTCTCTCTCTCTCTCTCTCTCTCCAGAGATGGCGATGTCTCGTCTCCGCCGGCCGCAGCCGCACGCTGCCGGCCCAAGCATTTCGGAAACGCCGTCAAGGCGCCGTAGCCGTTCCCCTGCGCCCTGCTCGCACCGCCACGGCCCGTTTCCCCGCGCTGGGGCGGGGAGACCAGCGGGTGCCCACCCCACCCCGCGCTCCCCAACCACGCAGGGCCGCGTGCCAGCAGGCCCCCGAGTCGCAGCGCCGCGGCCGCTGCCCGCCAGGGGGCAGTGTCGCGGCGGGCCGGGATTGGCTGGCGCGGGCGGAATGATGTCGCGGAGGGTCCCGCCTCGCGCGGAGGTGGGGAGGCTGGGTCCCTGCGCGAGCGCTGCCCCGCCGGCGGTTACTTAGCAGTTGGGAGCGGGCGGTCCCTGCGGCTCTCCGTGCCTGGGAGGCTCTGCTGCCGCGGAGCGCGACGCCGCCGCTTCTCGCCTCGCCATGTCTAAGGAAACGAAGAAGCCCTTCCGCCAGAGCATGACCGAGTGGCGGCAGTTCATCTACAACCCTAACAGCGGCGAGTTCCTGGGGCGCACGGCGAAGAGCTGGGGTAAGCGCTCTCGCGGGCGGGGAAGGGCGCGTGGCGAGCCGCCCCGGGGCCGCCGGCGAAGGCGAGGGGAGGCAGCGGGCGGAGGCGAGGCCCGGGGCGGGGGACGGGCGGCTGCAGCAGCGGGGCCCGCGGGGGAGGCGGGGGCCGCGGCGGCCAGGTGAGGCAGCTCGCGAGGCCGCGGCGCACGCGCCCCCGCGACGGTTACAACCGCCGCCGCCCGCCGGTCTAAAAATAGCTGCGCGCTGTGGCAGCGGGCGGGCGGGCGGGCGGCAGCGCCGCGCAGAGCAGGTGGGGACCGGGGGGGGAAAGGCAGCTCGCGGGAGCGCGTCCCGAGCTGACTCACCCTCCCGCCTCAGCACGCAAATGCGGCGCGCTGGGCCGCAGGCTCCTCCTCCGCCATCCGCCGGGGGGTGGGGGGAGGGGGCTCTCCGGGGCCCCCGCGGTGCAGCGGTGACGGGTTTCCGCCGTGGAGGTGTGGGGCCGGCGCCCGCGCCGCGCTGTATCTCTCTCAGTGGATGGCAGCCTGCGTGCACATCAGTGCAGCTCCTCTTCTCCATCCGTTTCGCACCCCCCACCCCCCGCGCTTCCCAGCACCGCAGGACATCGAGAATGAATGAGCGCGAATTGCCTTTGTACTTCTAGACGGTAGCTGCGGATCAGAGAATGAAAGCAAAAAAAAAACCCCACCCAAAACAACGGAAGACCCCAAAAGTTCGAGTCCCAGTTCCAGATAATCTAGAAGACTGATCGTTGTGTGTCGTTGTGCGTCATCGTGCTAAATTTATTACAATGAAAGGCTTCTGGGCCTTCTGTTTTTCTGAAGTGAAGCTTATAAGTGAAGGTTCTCTAGTAAGTCTTGTGAAGGCAGTGCTTGTTTTCCTATTTTCAGGTAGTCTTCCCGTTGCTTTCCTCTGAGCTGGAAAGCATGTTATCATAATCTTGTTGCTTCCAATAAAAATATTTGGATTTTCTGAGTATGTTTTCTTATATTAAACAGTTGTATAAATGCTTAATATTAGGATGTTTCTTCAGTCCTCATGAGACATACTTACTGACTTCGGAAAATGTAGCGTCTCCTCCCAGAACTTGGATGTAGTTGGGATGCTTAATAGTTGTGCTTACAAAACCAACAAGAATCTCAGCGTGGCATAAAGGAACAGGCCGATACATCCTTGGCCTTGACACAATCTCAATGAATACTAATGTTGAAATAGTGAGGAGGAGCCTTAAGCAGACTATGCATGGGGTGTGCTTTCTTCACTATGCCAATGTCTCCGGCCTGTCAAGAGAGGGCCCTAGCTCTGACATGAGTTCTTCTCCATTCAGATGGAAATAGGAGCTTGTGAGCTACTCTGCCAGTTGAATAGCAAAGGAGAGGAAATTTCCACTGTGCTGTTCTCCAGTGATTTTCTGTACAGGCAGGTTTCCTCAAGTGCGTGGGCTGGGTGAATGGGTGTATGGATTGCAGAAGTCTGTTTGTCATGAATCTGCTGAGTGCAGAGACTGCGGGCATGTTAAAATAGCTTGTCACTTCTTTAAAAATGTGGAAATGAAACAACCTTCTCTGTTGTAAAACCTATCTAGTAGGATATGTCACCTTACAATGTTACCAGTCTGTGCTAGTCCAGGGCCAATACTTGGAATTGGTAGGACTTAGTTGGTAACTGAGTTTCAACAGCCAGCTCCCTTGATGATGTTTCTCCATATTGGGTGGGAAGGTTTGTACTCTCCAGGCCTAATGATTCTGTGATTCTGTGTACAGGCTTAGATAGCAGTTTGAGTAGTTTTACTTCATTAATAAGTTTTCTTAAGTGGTTTAGCTGGTCGTAATGTAGTTGGCACTATATAACTTTTCCTTAGGCTGGACATAAAAAGGTAACTGTTCAGCAGCACTATAAGTCGTCAGTGTGTTTTTTGACAATATTTATTTGTCATGGCATTTTACTATTAACATATTTGGCTTATTTAGTTTAATTATATATATAAAGTAAATTATGGTCTCCGACTGTTCTGGGAGGTGGTGTGTGGCTTTCTGTTTGGTTTTTATTTTTTTGATTGCAGAACACTTACTGAGTGTCTGTTGGCATAGAAGAATATGCAGGGTTTGGTCTCACTTCTGCAGTACTGCTGTGGGATTAGAGCAGTCTCACTGACTATTGTTCCATTTCTGTTGCCAGTCTCCCCACTGAAAGGTGGGGAGGTAGAGAGGAGAGCTCTGGTTGCCAGTCCGCTGGGCTGTGGTGTCTCCAGGGGCAGCGTAAGAATTCGATTGGCTCTGATTCTTCCGTGCATATTTCTCGTCTCAAGACAGCTTCTTCACAGAAATAGGACAGAAGCAGCAGAGGAACTGTTAAATAATTAGTCACAGTATATGCATGTTTTGCTTTAGACTGAGACAGTCCTGAGGGCTTATGTAAATTGTAACTGCAAGGCAGTGATTCTCTGTGAATGTGAGTGCTGTGGCACTGGAGTACTCATCTGCCATTCCTACATTAGGATTAGGTACGTTACCTTTTAGAATTTGGTAAAAAGCCTTGTACCAAGACTCCTCTTGCTGTAAAAAAAAATGAGGGATTTTTACTTTACTTTTCACAGACTTGAGGGATAATTCAGTTTGTATCTCTCACAAATAAGAACACCCTTCCCCATCCAAAATGAACACCCTTCCCCAACCACCGTATATTTTTAATCAACTGCCATAATCATTAGTTGTATTAAAGAGGAGATACTGGAAAAAACTGATGACTTTTGGTGGTGGTGTTCTCAGCAACAAGGCATAAAGGGTGCTAATAGTCTTCCCAGAGGTGATGGGAAGGAGGATCAGTCCTGGGGTACTGATAAACAAGAGGTTTATCAGGTAGGGAAAAGAAAAGAGTACTTGGAAGGCTGCCATGTTGTACCTTCCTATAATTAAAAGGATTAGTGTTTGGCTTTACTGTAATGGCAAGGTGCTGTGCCTGCCTAGAATTACAGCAAGAATAGAGTGAGATCATCATGAAAGTATTTTAACGGGATGCTCACTATGCACTCAAAAGCATGCATAATCTTACAAGATAGACAGTAAGATTATAGAAAAATAATATGTGCCAAAAAACCCCAATAGGCAATACAGAATCTAGCAATACTTCATTTGTGATCACACTAGGTGTCATGTCAAGCCTGTTTAAGCCCTTCTGTAAAGCTAGTTGTGTTAAAGTGCTCAAGGTAGATAGAGGTGGAATTGTCTTGAAGTACACAGGATTTCAGACCTACTGAATATTCTTTTGAATGCTCAGATGTATCCAGTGCAAATATGTGCTTGAATTTAAACAGATGAAAAAACAAACAAACAAGGCAAAAAAACCCAAACCAAACAACAGACCAAAACAGAACAAAAAAAAAAAAACTAAACAACAAAACAAAACCAAGCAACATCAACAAAGCCTGACACCTTATTTTTAGGAGAGTTTTTCATAAGTCAGTAAATACATGGTCTTGTCAGTCATTGTAACAAAAGATCCAGTTTTGCTTCTCTTTCTTCTCCACCGAGTTGCTGGGACATACAGTGCTGTCAAAGTTTTAACTGCTTTTCTGACTTGATTCTTCTGTGTTTGTTATCAGTGTTTAAGCAGGGGTTTGTAATCATTTAGCTTTCTTCACAAGCAGTGTAATATTAAACATTCTGGCATTGCTGTCTGTGACTGCAGAAGTACTTACACATCCAGGTTGTGAATTGGAGAGAGACACAGTGCTTTTTGTTTTGGTTTTTTTTTTTATTGTGGCAGATGGACATTCCTGCACATCCAGGAATATGACTGCAGTCAAAATCTTACTAAAATTTTCCATTATACTGCCTATCAGCAGAAATTAATATTTGAGAAATCGGTAGAATATTTTAAGTTCCATGGCAGAGATCTGTGAAGAAAGCAAGCTTGCCTTCTCTTGTTGCTCTGGTGGTATGGTAAGGATATATAGGGGGTTTGTTGGGTTGGGTTTCTTTGTATGTTGTAAATGCTTCATCATGACGTTAAGCACTGGCTTTTGTGATTCTTCGGAAGTGTGGCACTAGACAGTTTTCATTGTCTGCTGAAGTATTTAGCATGTTACATGTGGAGCCCTGGCTTACTGTGAAATAAACAGTAACATAGGACCAAAGTTTTATTTATTTTTTTCCTGATGTCTTCCTTCCCTCTTTCTTCCTCTCCCTTCCCCTAACATCCCCCAAATTTGGAAAACAGTAATTCTTCAGTGGCTAGGGAATAAAGTTGAAACATTAGTGATTATCTAACATGCATAATTACATTAGTTTAAGGCAAGGAAATCCATCTGCAGGTGGAACAAAAGTCCTTGGTGTTGCTGGCGTTAGTGGTAGCCACTAGTAACATTACTTAAGTGTTTAAATCCCCCTAGTTAAAGATACCGAAGAATGATCATGCAGGTGATAGGATCTGTGCAGCATTGAATCCAGCAAACCATAACAACAGCATTCCGTTTTCATTGTTGCAGGTAATGTTGAACAGTTACTTCCATATCTGCTGTGAGAATGTTTATGTTCATACTTGTGTATATCTACCTGTGTATTACATATAGGTAGATACGCCAATCTGGTTTATGCCAGATTGACGTGCTTTTTGTCACTTTTATCATGTAAAGTTTGGAAAGCTTGTATTCATTGTGGAAATGATGGCCAAGTATGTGATAGCTTGCATTCACCGGAGTCAGAAATTCTAAATTTCATAGTGGAGAAGTGTTTTAATCCCTGTAAATCGATGGCAGACTAATGATGGCACCAACATGTTGGTTAAGAAATAGCAGTTTTCCGGACTTGACTGTTGCTTTTCTGTGTGGTTAGGATATGAAGGGGGTTTGGTACTGTGATGCCTTGGGAAAAAAAACAAAACACCAAAACAAAACAAAAAAAAAAGAAACCTGCAAACCAAAGCAAAAACCTTGGTAAATTGTAATGCAGTATTTTGGTTTTGGCAGTTGTCTTTTTTAGTGTCGAAGGCTGAGAGACTTGAAGGGTTTGGTATAGCAAGATGTTCTGCAACAACTGAATTGAGTTGTATATTGGATGTGGTAGCTGTACTTTCCTTGGAGAAACTGTGGAGGATAGTTTTCCACTGTTACTTGGGTGCATCTTGTTTCCTCACAAGAAATCCAGTGTTATGTGAAATTATTTTGGCAGACCTTCTTGACAGGTTATGGCTTGTCCACTGTGATTAGCTTAGGATAATTAATACTAATAGGCTCACAAAGAGCAGCTTACTCAGCTTGGAGCTGTTGGAAGTTGCAGGAGTTTTTTTCGTTGGTGTTTTTTTTGTTTGTTTTTTTTTCCTTTTTAGTGTGGCAAAGCATAAATGGTGTAGGTTAATAGTCAGTGTTCTTCAGTGCATTTACAAACATAGTTAAAATAAAAAGTAAAAATAACCTCTGTGTGTATGTATGCACATGCACACTTTGCTGGACTGGGAGATGTTAATGTTGTTTCAGGACCGTGAATAGAAACAGTCTTCCTTGTTACTGCTGCAGCCCTGGTGGATAGGATGTTGCTGGGAGGGGAAGGGGGTTGGACTAGATGATTGCCAGGAGTCCATTTTAACCCTATCAGTTCTGTGATTCTGTGACTCCATAAGGGGCTGTTCACAGTGCACTCTCCAGCACAGAGTCCATCACTATGTTTTAGACATTGGGGTCCCTTTTGTTTTCCCTAGCAACACTGGAGTCCCTCTTGTTTTCCCCTCTACTGGCATTCCCTCTGGTTATGAGGCCTCCGTCCCCAGGAACTGCCTACATGTAGCAGTTCTGCCCCACTGCAGCTCTTGGCAGGAGAGGAGGAGCCCCGGAGCCCACTTCTCTGCTGGAGTAGAGAGGCTGTGTAGGTAGGTAGCCACATCTCCTTGACTCGGGGGGGCAAAGGAGCAGAGGTGCAGCAGGCTTGGATTAGCTCTTCAGGGTACTTCAAAATGAGGTCCAAGGCCAATATTGTAGATGTTACAGTAATATTATCCCAAAGCGGTACTATACCTAGAGCAATGTCTGCTTAGAAGTGCACCACTGTGGGGCTGTGATGCTCATCAGCAGGCAGGGATTTTTTTTTATTATTTTTTTATAATTTTTTTTTAACCTGGTAAATCAACATCATATTTTTGTGCTTGAAATACAGATGCATTCTGAAATAGCTAAATGAAAAAGTTTTCCCTTGTTTTTATGCTAATTGCCACAGAAGGTGCTTGTCTTGTTTTTCATGTCAAACTCTCTGTCTGTGGCATTGCAACAACTGATCAGTGCATGTCTTGGTCACTTGATAGAAAGTGTACTTTTAAAATAGCTTCATGAAAGTGTAGACAATAATGGATTAACTTGTAGGGATCAAGGTGAGAGCTGACCATAGGTTTTGTAAGGGAGTGCATTTGTTTCTGTGGTACCTTCTGATTAACACCCAATGTATTTTGGATCATTGTTCCATTTTGCATCTGATTTGCAATTTGCAAATGGCTGGTGTGCCAAATACAGATGCAACTTCTGCAGAGGCTTTTGTTGATGAGGATTTCTACTGTTTTTTTTTATTTGCTTTTTCAGCTTCTAAATAGCTTCTAAATAACCTTAGAAATAGTTTATAGTAGAGGTCTAGCTGTCTTGTTTATTATATACTAAGCTTGTTCTTGTGTTCACGTACTTTGCTACTTCTAATCACCATTTTGTATCTTGCATCTCAGTGGTTCCCAAATGTATTTTAAATAGCTGAGTGCTTTCAAATTATTGCATATTCATAAGTAACTTTCTCAACATGTGAAACAAAGCTAAAATGCAACCAAAATCCAGTAACATTCAGCTGGTTGCTGGAGAGAGCTTACGGTAAAGATAATTTGGGTACCATCTCATTATTTTAATACACGTACACTGAGTTCTTTTGGGAGAAGTAATACAGGTACTTGACTCTTCAGCAGTTGTGGATTACCGGGGGTTTTAGTACACTAGAAAATATTTCAGTGCAAAATACGAGCATACGAGTTTCTGGGACAGGAGCCAGAGGTCAGGCTTCCTCCTGTCATCTTGCAGTGAACTGTCCACATCACTGGGGTACAGTCATTTTTGCTTTTGATTTTTCCTTTCCTATGTAAGGATGAAAAACACTGTACTTGGCTCTCTTATATAATCAAGTGTCAGTGGTAGAATGTTGCATAATGGTTTTGATGTGCTTTTCTTGACCCAAGTTACATCTCTTTGGCTTCCTGATAGCAGCCTTATAGCTAGAATGTTTCATAAAAATTGGATTTGCATCATTGTTCAATAATGTTTTCGAATTAGAAAGGTTTTGAATATGCCTTTCTCACATTCTTTTTGACAATGTCTGAGCATGTGTTCTTAAGTCTCAAGTGCTCAGCTTTAAAAGAGAATCACATGCTTTTTTTTTGTATTAGTATTGTATACTTGATCATTTAAACAATTGCCATTGTATCTTATATGTCTTTTAGTCTTACATCCATATAGTACCTATGTTTCATCTTTAGTTGTGAACTGGCTCTAGGTAAACATAATTTTTAAAATGTACTCTAATAGTAATCATCAATACATAACCTCAGAAGTTCTGAAAACAGCAAACAGTATGCTGTTAATTTTTTGCTTTAATGAAATACACTAACATGGGTCCTTGAGGGTCAAAAAAACCCCCGAATAATACAAGAATACAAAACCTTGTTTGAAAACTTAGTTACTAAATTAGTTGAGCTGTCCCAAATTTTAAAAAGCTTTTAAATTAGGGTTTTGCAACCTCTGCAGCTGATTTGCGGTACTGTCGTCTCTAAAGTAAGATTTTAACTTTGGCCTGTCTGTTACCTTGTCTTTTTGGTAAACAACTGATCTGTGTCTCCAGAGTGCAAGTCTATGCATGCATCATGAAAAGAGGGGTGAGGAGCAGGGAGAGAACAGGGAAAAAATACACAATCACAGGAAGTTTCCAAGCTGTTTTCTGAAGTAGCCTTCTTCCATAGCAATTTGTTGCAGATAAGTGATGGAGAGGTACAGTGTCGCAATAGGCTGTTCCTTTGAGGCAGTTTCCTCAGGTTTTGAAGTCTCTTCCTTAGGTAACTTTCAAGTTGAAGCTGGTAACATCTGCGTAGTTGGTAAATTCCAGGTATGTATCCGGGTCCTTGAGGTAGATTGGTAAAACAGGTGGTTGTGTTAGGCAAAGACTTCTGATAAGTCTGAACAGAAGGATTGGTCTACTTTAAAAACTATGCAGCAGAAAGCATTTTCAAGTTGAGAAGTCTCTTGTAGGAGGACGTATGTGTGAATGAATGCTCTATGTGGAGCTTTCTCAAATATCAACTATGTTATTAAAGCACCAATCGCTTCTGACCTGTTACAGATCCAGTGTAATAATTTTATCTTTTCACTCCATTCTTTTGTCTTCCCTGTGACCCCTACTTTTCCAGATACAAAACTATAATTCCCTTAAACAAGGGAAACTCTTCTTTCTCTGATGGACTGTGGAGTCATCTTTGTCAACTTTCCTGTGTAGCTGAAAGACAGTTTTTAATGCTTCTCACTTAAAAATAAAGATTTCAAAATGCCTTCTAAATTTTAAGAGCCAGAAAGTATGAATAAAATGGTTTTGCGTGCATTATTTGTCACCAGGCAATACATATGTGTGCTAGAGGCATATTGATTTATAACTACTATTAGGAGTGGGAAGGGGCTGGGAGGGCAGGGAGGCAAAATCAAACGTATTGCTTATTTCTCATTTTGATTTTCAAAATAGGTAATAGAATTAGCTGAAACTAAAATAGTAATTTTAGCTTTTTGTTTACAGGTTTGATCTTGCTGTTCTATCTGGTGTTTTATGGCTTCCTAGCAGCACTCTTCACATTCACAATGTGGGTTATGCTTCAGACACTGAGCAATGATATACCAAAATACCGTGACCGGATTTCCAGTCCAGGTAAGAGTGTATTTATTTTTTCAAAAAATCCTGTCTTGTTTAACAGCCAAGTTTCAGCTGAGAGTTTGCTTAAATTATGAACTGCCTGTGGGAAACTGTAATTATTATTAAATACTTACAGGCTTCAAAGAGCAAAACTTGTCACTCAGTCAGCAGCTTTTTATGCATATGTGCCAATGTTTGCTGTTTTTCCTCTTAAGTTCTTTTCAGTTGAATGTGTCAGGTATGTAGACTGTAGTTTTACCTGTGCATCCACACAACATGTTGTTGTATAAGTGGGATTATGATTTAATCATACTGCTTTAAAGAAAATATAAACCAGTTGTCTTGGATCAGGTAGAAGGCCACTTATGATTAGTATTACATACGTTGAAGAAAGTGCAGGAAGGCTGTACTATGAGGATGATAGGCTCAAGGTTGTGTAAGGGCTATGATGTGAAGTCATTTCCAGAGTTTTCATTATAGTATTGGATAGCTTTCAACCAACGTGAAATGTCTATGGATTCTGCAGGTTGATGGCGTATTATGTAGGAATCCACTGAAGGGAGAGGGTCCTGTGATGGAGCTTCTGATGAAGCTAAGTCCGCATAACATGTAGCTGCCACTAAAAGTTGTGTATTGCTTCCTGGAACTGGTGCTTCCTTTGTGTGCGTGCCCATCTAGCCCCACTGTTGGCTGCTGGTTCAAGGAGCTATATGTGACAGGAAAAAAACCACTCAATAAATAAAAATGAATAATAAGGTGGTGGGTTTGGTTCCCCCCTCCTCTCCCTAATTTTGTTTCCTTTTTTTTCTTTTTTATTTTTTTTTAGATATTAGTATAAATATATCAAAAAAGTCTGCCATTATAGGCATTATTTTGCTATATCTTCATACTGGAAAACAATAAAGATTTTGACTCCGAAAGAGTTGAAAAATGCTTCTCATAGTTCAACTGCACCAAAGAGATTACTGTTTTCTAGTTACTGTTTCTGGAAAATGTGTTAGTATTTGACCTGTATGTGCAACTTAAATGATTGGACCACCTGAAAATCTGTGGTATCTCAAATTTTAGAACAACTTGGCTTAGGGACCAAATTTATGTTTAAAACACAACAGAACTAGATGGCTATGTAACATTAATGTTTTGGTAGAAGTTAGATGACAGTATTTTTTAAAATGCTTTTCCTTTTTTTTGAGCTTCAGACTCTTAAAATTGACCAGCATCTTGCAGCTGCATGATACATGATCTTAACATGAGCAAGATGCAGTTGGGCCAGTATGATAAATGTCTCTAGATTCAGCACAGAATTTATTCTGATGTAGTGTTCAGACCTTCTTAAGCAAATGTCCTTTTATAAGGAATTTTTGAGGATTTGTGCTGGGGTGTTTTTATGACTAAGAATGGGCTAAAGGTTGGAAATGATGTTATTATTTATAATAATAATTATTGTTAATAATATCATAATTGACAATTTGCTTTATGTAAAAAAAAAAAAGGGGGTTGAAAAGGAAGGTGGCTTAGTTGGCCGTTTCTCCCCATTTTCTTTGTGGTAGTCAGAACCTTGGTAGTGGAGGCTGCCATGGGTAACTGACTTAATACTGGACTGGAGTGACATGTTTTTCTCTTGTGCCTCTTGTAGTTCAGGGGATAACTGTTTTTAAATAAGTCATAAAGGGTGCTTGCTTAAAAAAGTATGTATGCCACAATTAGTTTTTAATGTAAGAATTCCTATGACAAGTCTGAATGATTTTTTTTTTCATCGTCTTTAATGCTCATACATGAAAGTTAATGAAATTGCCTATTTGTGTTTTATTGTTTCTCTTTAACTCTGTCGTTTTTCACTTGCAGTGAAACATGTCATGTTCCTGGCTGTAAAACTTTAAATTATAAAAAAAAATTCTCCACACACAACCTGGATGGCGTAGGTCAAAGGCTTTACTCTGGTGTTAAACATACTTGGAAATCTCGCACTTGATTTCATAATTGATATTTGACTTGCATTTTTCACTGGGATATAATATTATCAATCAAATCCAGTTGATTTTAAAATGTGGGGTTTTTTTTAAATCCCTCTTGGAATTGTAGGAATATGTAATCTGTTACAGTCCTAGGTGTGATCCTCTGTTGAGGCTGCTAATTTTCTTCCTCTAGAAGAGCTCAGATCCTTTGTCTCACAGTCTATGCATCAGTCCTTCAAGTAGCTTTTTCTGTGGAACTTACACCATAGTCTCCAGGCATACTGTGATCCACTGGAATTGGAGTAGTTCCTTCCTCTTGGGATGTTTGTGAAGTTTCCCTGAAGCAATAAATCTCTTAAAAATAATGTTTTGTTCATTGATGGCTAGTTTAGGTACTAGTTTAGGTTGTCATACTCACTTTGAAAAATGGCATTTAAATCTTTCATTTACAGTATAATTCTATAGATAATAACAATCTCTTCTCCCTCAAGCTCCCTTAGTGTGTGTAAAAACCCCTTCAGCATTTTTTCAGCCCTGTTAATAATTATCTTGCATTTTGTTGAATGCCAGTTCAGCATGGAGGTCAGATGATGACTGTAATGGTGCAAAGTAATTTGCAATCAGAAATGTTATTTGTAGTTTTATATGGACTGTCAGTCATAAAGGCATTTAGTTACGGCTTGCCTGGAAATAATTTAACTGCAGCTAACACAGAAAGGAGGCTTTATGATATATTTCCAATCCTATAAAAAGTAGAGTAAAAAAAAAAAAACATTAAATGGTATCAGTTGTTTTCTTTAGAATTAAAAAAGATACTTGTCTGTGATAAATTTCTGGTATTATTTATTAGTGCCCAATTTCAAGTATTTGTAATAGTTTCTGCCTTTGGATGAGAAGCTTGGCCATTTCTGTGGGTGAATTCTTAATAGACCTGGGCTGCTTAATTGTACTTTTTATATGCTTTCCAAAAGCTTACTGCGATTGACTAACTACAGTAATGTCTTAAGAATCCAACATTAAGAGAACTTACCCAACTTTATCTTCCCACTGTAGTCTTATCTTCTCAAATATTTGTTTTGTATAAACAAGGCCTATTTATTTATTTATTTATTTATTTATTTATTGGGAGATGAGTTTTGGTTTGTGCCTTAAATTTTATTAATTTGGGAATCTAGGTTTTAATCGGTTTTGCCAGAGGATGGGAAGCTACATGGCAGCCTAAGCCGATGCTGTAATTGCAACTTCTTTCCTTATGCCAAATTTGACATAGTTCAAACCATTTTAATATTCTAACTTAGAAGAAAACTAATTTGGTAAAAAATACATTGTTGGTTGTTATCTTTTGTGGAACTGCAGTGTCAATTCGCAGCTATACTTGAAGAGACAGATGCATGGCTATTCATCTGTGAATCACAACTGCAGGGGTTTTATCTGTTCTAATTATTTGTACTAAGAGTTACCCTAAGGTAGTGTGAATAAAGCAAGCATATGCCCTTTTTTTGAAGATTCAGTCTCTTCTGCAGTATCTGGTGGTGTAGCGCTATTTCATCTGTTACTGAAGATGTGATGAATAACAGAAGCATTGGGTATCCCTGTTAGTGACAACTCCTGATGGTACAGGCCTGAATTTCTTAGCAGAGTATGCCTTTTGCTTTCACCTACACTACTACAAAAAAAAAGCCTAAGATTTAACTTCGTAGTTTTCTTTACCAATATCCTGGGAAGAACAGTTCAGCTCTATCAAGGACCCATACTCCATGCCAGTGTCTGCTTTTTTCATCCTTCAACACAAGGCTGGACTTGAGCATTTGGTTATCTATGTCCTTGTTTCTCCTCTTTGTCGTGGCTCCCTGGCTGTAGATGGTTCCTTTTGCTATACCTGCAGCCAGCAACTGGATGAAGCCAGCCAGAGGCCAGCACTATGTCAGGTCATAGCAGTCTGGGAGGCAGCTCAAGAATGTTCATAGTTACCACAGCCTGGCTAAGGCATACCCTTAATAAAGTTTCTTGTATTCTCCATTAACAGATGGCATCAAAACTTTCTGTTTGAGGAGAAGGAGGAAAGGACTAGCAGCTAACCTGGCTTGCCTGTTTTGATTGTGGAATCTTTCAAGCCATCTTTATGTATTATGAATTTAAAAAAAATAGTTTGTTTCTTGTGGGTTTCTGAGATAAATACAGTCACAGCCTCATTGTATATTACCTAAGTCTTTGAAGGATAGCTTTAACTGGAGGTTTTCTGGGTGTGGTTTGGGGTATTTTTTCAATATTACTTTACTAAATATGGAAATTGGGACATGAATCAGTGTAATTCTTTGATTGGAAGTGATTAAGTTGCTGATTTTGCTATTTCTAATCAGTTGGGTTTGGTTTGTGAATTACAGTTATATGGATTGAATTTAAGTATTAATTCATGTAATGATGATTTTGATAACTAGCTTCAAACACAAACTCTCTTCCAGTACTGTGGAATATAGGGGTAGCCTTGATGTTTTTTTACAGATAGGTATTTTCCAATTTATGCATATGATTTTTTAGTCGATTAGAGTGCTGCAGGGAAGAGAGGTTGTTCAGTTCTTTACTTGCACTTTTTCTTTTTAAGGACTTATGATTTCACCAAAGCCAGACACTGCACTGGAATTTTACTTTAACAAGAGCGACGCCCAGTCATACGCAGAATATGTTGCTACACTTAGAAAATTCCTTGAATGTAAGTAAGTTACTGCAGCTGCCTAAGTAATTCAGGAGTCTTAATGTTGAGTGCATTAGTTTCCTTTTTTGCTTGTAGTTACCAATTGCTACTGGAGGCTGGTTCAAGTTCAAACTTACTCTAGACATGTGAGTTATTAAAGTATATACATTATAGAAAAAGGTAGGTATGAATACCAGTATTAGAGAGGAAGCCTGAGCATAAGGAATAGTGGAGAATTTTGGGTCCTTATCCAGTGTTTTGGCAACATGGTTATTTAAATGTTACAAGATGTAGAAATTACATACGCTAAAAGAATTCAGTGTAAAATTACACAGGTCATTTATTTGGAGGCAAAGTTTATCAAGACTTACTTGATCGTAGTCTTCATCTAAATGGTTTAGTAACTAAGTGTGAATCCTTTATTCTTAAGAACTTGTTTGCCTGTTTAAAAAATGAGGCACACAAAGATTAAATTAATTGCAATTTATTAACTTTTACCCTGGCACACAGTATTTACAAGCAGAAATATTAAAACATTGAATTTAGAACACGGAGAGAAGGTGACACAGGACAAGACTGCAGGATGGCAAAATCACTAGTTTAAGTCATACGTTATTTTATATATGTGCCTATATGTACACTTAATCTAGTAATACACAAATCAGTTTAAAATATTAAGAATTGAGGAGCTGCTGTAAAATCTCACCTGTGCTCATGAGTTGCTCTGTTAGCTACACAAGCTACATACTTGAATCTGTCTATATTTGGAGTTCTGGTGCCTACTAAAAGCTTCCATGAGCAGGCTTTTCTTTCAGAGCTCTGCCAAGGGATCCTGGGAGGAATGCTGCATTTCATGGTTATTTGCCTCTCCTGCAGTTCAGTGGGTTTTGGACTGTCCCATTAAGGATGAATTTTCCCATTTTACTGTGTTTATGCTTAACTGGGGGCAGGGCGTAAGAGAGGGGAACAAAATCACAAAACATGTTAGATGTGAATAAATGAGCGTTTGTGATGATGTGATCTGTGTACTTGTGAAAACACAAGGAATTGAAAAACAAAATTTGGGTGTTAATATAATGTAAGTTGTACTACCTGATGTATATGTAGAGACAATTTAATATTAGTCCTTGAAATACTTTGAGAAAATTCTTAGATAAGTAGCAACTATATATTACATGTTTAAATAGGCTTTTGCAGGTTTTGGTTACTTGTATGCTTTATACCATTGATTTACAAGCTGTTTCTGTTTCATAGCATATGATGATTCAAAGCAATCCCAAAACATAAACTGTACACCAGGAAGGATTTTTGATCAGAATGATGTTGCTGTTAAAAAGGCATGTCGATTTAACCTCTCTGAGCTTGGCCAATGCTCTGGAAAAGAGGATAAGGCCTTTGGCTATTCTAAAGGAACCCCCTGCGTGCTTGTGAAAGTAAATAGAGTAAGTGCCTACTTACTTATTATATATTCCTATAAAAGTGCTCTCAGCTACCACTCTATGAAAAATAACTGTAGAAAAGGACTGAAATATGTGCTCAGTTTGTTTCTCAAGATATTTATATTTCTGGAAGAGTGTAATTTACGGAAATGTCTGGCAGTTCATGTGTTTCAGAGAGTAAAATGGAGTGAACTTTTTAAGCATTCTAATACTTACAAGTATTTATTTTTATTTGCATCAAAATATCCAAACCTCCTGTTTTAAGGAGTATAATGCAAGTTTTTGCTTACTGCTCTGTGTAACAGATTCTAAACCACTGTGCAGGTACACTGTGTTTTACTTTGTTCTTGAAATGTAGTTAGAAGATAATACATTCTGTAACTCCTAAACTACATAAGCTGATGAAAACTTTACTAAGTATTTTACTTTTCAGTGATATTACACATTACTTGAACTGCTAACTGGTTTTAGATGTTAATGTTACATGCTGAATATAAAATAAGAAAATAATCCTTTCTGTGGCCACCGTAACTATTTGAGCTTATAACTTAACAATGATTTCGATCATAGTCCTAATCTAAAATTGTGCTTCATTAGACGGATTTGCTCCCTGTATAAACTCTCTCATATTAAGTGGGGGGAAAATTCAAATTCGGTATGTAAAACTGGAAAGGGAAAGAGACTGTAACTATTTTAACTCTCTCTCTTCTAGATAATTGGGTTAAAGCCTGAAGGAGAACCACGTATACAGTGTGCATCTAAGGTCAGTTCTGAATGTAAGAAGTAAGCATGTAGTTAATTTTCCTTGTAATTATAATGAAAAGTAATTTATTTCACTCTTTTCCTTTCTTGTTAGACTTCGTCTTTTATTTTCCTTGTATTCAACTTGATGTACGTCTAGTTTAGTGTCTTTAATTTCTTCTGTGTGTTACAAAAATACTTAGTTGTTGTTCTTTCATCTTTAGATAGATTTCAACTACCTGGCTTGCTCTAGAGTCGAGAGAAAAAAGCATACATGTTATTTGTGATCATATTTATTTATTTATTTATCTATTTATTTATTTATTGTGAGTTGCATTTTGTTTTCCCATTTCATAACCTGTATTTTTATTTTTTTCTCCATGCTGCAAGTGCACCTTAGACAATTTTGTAAATGATGGGTAAGACACAGTGTGGAAACTGTTACTGTTCAAGTAAAAGCTGCCTTCAAATCAAGTGTAAACTACTTATAATGACTAATCTATTTGTTGTGTACCAGTGGATTTACACAGCCTGTTTTATAGCAACTATAATAATTACTTTGACTTCTGCATATTTTTCCTAGACTGCTTGGGGAGCAGTGAAAGCCTTGGTAAGTTAGTAGCTTGAGCAAGGGATGGAGTCATGGCTCTTAGCTTGAGATGGCTGATAAAAATATAGGCTGGGAAATTTCAGCTATTAATGAGGCAAATACTGTAAGTGTTCCTGCCTTCATCCTAGGTACCTGTAGTAGGCATAAGTTTTAATACTTGATTTTGGTGGAGTCTTTTGAAAATTTTGATCTCCCCATGACAGTCTGTTGCAAGTAAAGGCAATTCTTATTTGGGACTGATTTCTTTATGCCCACTCTTAAAAATTGTTGTTCCACTGGAGGAATTACTTGTTTCTTTAGAATAAAGCAAGTTCCGTCTAGTACTCTTTCTTCTTTGACTTCTCTAGTTTATCATTTTTTGTAATGTGGCATCCCAGGCTGGTCAGAAGTTTGCCTCTAGCTGAGTTATTGTTAATGACAAGGTTTTCTATCTGCCATCGTATTGAAAGTAGTAATGTTTCTTGAGGTGAATTTGCCATCTGTAATAGAATGTGTATTTTACTGATTTTACTGTTTAGGTCTTTCTTTTGGTTATTTCCCAGTCTGTATCTGTAAATGTGATTTCTTGAAGTTCAGAGCTTTCAGTATCATGTTGCTATTTTTGCTGTCCACCCCGTAGCTTTTCATGATCATTTCAATGGGATCCAGTTCTCTGAAGTGTTCTGTACTACTTACAGCTTAGTGCCATCAGTGTAAGAACATTATTTTACATCTCACAAGTCCTTATTGAGAACACTGAATAGAGTCCAGGACAGTCATCTTCATTCCTACCTAAACTTCCTTATGATGTGTTGAGAACTAACGTTCAAGTCATTTAGAAAATATTGGTGATAATCCTGTTTTATGATGATTCTATTTCTTCAGCTTTCTTATATGGATGAGACAGTCTCTGTGTGACAGTGGTAAAAGCTATACTAAGCAAATCAGGGATGATGCTTTTTCTTATCCTCTTAGTTGATTTCACTAGCAAAAGAATAAGTTTGATAACAACTTAGTTGATCTTGGTGGGGTCTTTTGCTATTTTTTTACCCTTGAGATACTTGCCAATAGACTATATTGCATGTTACGGTACGTATTTTCTTGCATCCTCTTTCTTTAAATACAAGGTACTGCTTTTTTCCGTATACAGTTAAAATTCTCTGATCTACATAGATGTGGTGGTTTTAAAGTTTGAGATTATTAATCTTAGTAGTTCTTCAGTGACTTCCAGGGAAGATACTTGTCAGGCTTTGCTACTTTGAATGCATCTATTTTATCTTTAATTAGTCTGTTCTTGCCCTCACCCATCATGAATTAACTGCTTTGGAAAGCTTAAGTCTTGGTTACAATTCCTCCATCTCTGTAGACCACAAAGCAGCATCAACAACTTTCATTTTCTCCTTTTGTCTGTGAATCATTTTTACACAACTTCTGTCTGTTATGCCCCTTGCTTATTGAAACTCTTACTTAAAAGATTACACTGTTCTTTACATCAGCTTGTGAGGCCCTGTTTCCAATTCCATTTTTATTTCTTTGACTCCTTAGGATATGAGTGCTGAGTAATGGTCTCTTCCTCTTCTCTAGTGGATAAGGTGGATGCTTACCTGGAAATAATATGTTGTGACTCTTCTGGATCTTGTTGATGCCAGGATGTCCACTGTGACTCTCTCGTGTGTGCATTGGAAAGGTGGAGAAGGATAGCCCACAGGCTTTTGTGCATTTTGCAGACAAATTTATAATTGCATTGCATCTGCCACTGTACTTGAATGTTCCCTACATACTGGCTCATAACAGAAGTTGAAGTTTAGTGGTCATTTGTGCTTCTGTATTGATTCTCTTATTCAGGGTGTTTACCATATCTTTCAGTAACTCGTGTGTTCTGTTGTGGTGTTTTGGCTTTGTGTGTTTTTTTGTGGTTGTAGGTGGTTTTGTTGGGTTTTTTTGGTTTGGTTGTTTTGGTTTGGTTTTTTTTATGTGGGTTTTTTCCTTTTTTCCTCTGTGTTGCTGTCAGCAACTGTGGATTGAAAGAATTCAGGATGGACTGTGCTGGATGTTTGCTTCATGGAATATATGCTCATAATTGTGCAGTCCATAATACAAATACAGCTTACTAGTAATTTTAAATATTATCTCAGAAATCTTTCATGTCTGAGTGACAAAGATGGATTTTGCTTAAAAGGTAATTTAATTGAGCAGAGCAAAAATCCTACTATGAAGTTTGCTTCATCTTAGAGCAGACTTCTTTTAACCTGCGGATTTGTTCTTTGGCAATTTTTCTTCCTCCTTCATTTGTGTTTTTAAATTTTTTTTGTTCCTTATAGTTAGTTTGACATATATTGAGAGCAATTTGGAGAAGTGTCTGCCTGGACTTAGTGCACTCTGACTGTTAAATGGGAAAAAAAACCCAAAAAATGAAGAGGCCAAGTCTCATATAAGATGAGGCCAAGAGCTTCTGTCCCCTCATCCTGCCAGTCTTTGCCATCTGAAACATCATTCAAGTTTTTCACTTGGAAATTCCTGTTCTTCAAGCATTCTTCTCTGAGGCAGTTCTTCTTTCCTCTCCCTGCACCTTTCCTATGGGATTTTTTGTTAAATGTAAAAATTTTAAGTAGATCTAGTATTTCTAAGTCAACAGGCTCGATAGTTGGGGATGCTCCTCTCTACTCCCACACAGTGCTAGTTGTCATCACTGTAATTTCTGTGGATTAGGGAAGTGAACGTTTGCACTGTCAGACACTAATTACAGCTGTTTTTATCTCCTGCACCCTGGAGGAACTGAGGTGCTGTAGTCTTGAGATCTCCACAAAGAGAAACAAGCCAAAAAAGGATTGTGTTTCCAAGAAGTTTGGAGATCAGTGGTTTAGGTCCTTAGTTTGGAGCTGGGAGTGTACAGTTTCATGTGTGCCGAAACATTTTGCAGCAGTATTCTTTCAAGTTAAAATTACCTTTACTGAAAACCAGCAGATATATATATTTATTTAAATTGTGTAGAGATATTAATTAGGATTAATGAATTATGAAAGAAAACATCAAACCCCACAGCAGTTGCATGAATCAGGCAATTGCATGTCCCAGATCCTTTCTGCTATTGCACTGATAGCCTAATGCGTATATATTTATGACTGCATGCATGCCTTGTGTTTAGCTGCTCCAAAACCTCTACTCCTATTTATCTTCCTTATGTTATCCTGTATTCCAATTTCAGAAATGTATTCAAAAAATTAGTATTTTTCAGCTGCATGAGCTTTAAATAAAATAATAATGGTGAAAAGCAACACATTTCTACTTAGTACTTATATTTGCTAGCTCAAGGTCCAAAATACTTCATAAATACTGAAGAATGGTAGTAATTTAGACTGCAAAAGAGCAAGAACATTCTGTACAACATACTGTATGTTCTTTTGAGGAGATGAGAAGGTATTCTTGACCTGTGGTTTACTATTTTTTTTATCTTTGTGCTCCTTTTTTGCTCAGTTATATTACTGCAGCCATCTTTTAAACTTTGAACTGTTGTCTTTTTAAAATTGCAGTGGGTATATATTGTAGTACAGAAAAAACAATGAAAGTTATTAAAGCACTTTGAATTTGTGAATTACACTGAACAAGCAGTGTTCTGAAGATACATTTAGCATTTTGGGGGGTGCTCTAGTGGCATTTCCATTTATTGTGGTTCTATGTTTACCTTGTTATACAAAGCAGCCCAGAAAGCCAACCTGGGTCACATCAAAAGGATCATGGCCAGCAGGTTGAGGGAGGTGACTCTCCCCCTCTATTCTGTCCTTGTGAGACACCCCCCCCCACCGCCACCTGGATTACTTTCTTCGGCTCTGGGGCCTCCAACATAAGAGGGATGTGGACCTGCCTGGGCAAGTCCAGAGGAGGGCCACAAAGGTGATCAGAGGGCTGGAGCACCTCACCTATGGAGACAGGCTGAGAGAGTTTGGGTTGTTCAGCCTGGAGAAGAAAAGGCTCCAGGGAGACCTGTATTGTCTTCCAGTGCATGTGATTAAAAGGGGAAAGCTGGTGAGGGACTTTTTACAAGGGCATATAGTGACATGACATGGGGTAATGGTTTTAAACTGGAAGAGAGTAGATTTATATTAGATGTTGAGAAAAAAAATTCTTCATTATGCGAGTGGTGAGGCACTGGAATAGGTTGCCGAAAGAACTTGTGGATGCCCCATCCCTGGAAGTGTTCAGTGCCAGACTGGATGAGGCCTTGAGCAACCTGGTCTAGAGGAAGGTGGCAGAAGGTGAAACTAGATGTCCTTTAAGGTCCCTTCCAACCCAAACCATTCTATGATTGTGTGATATATGTGGGCACTTCCCAATGGTTTGAACTTGCAGTAGTTTGATGTCCTGCCAGGATACACAGTCCTGAGGAATACTGTGTATAGGTAGATGTGTTTGTGCATTATTGTACTGATAGACTGTGTCTGGGACAGCTTAATCATACATAGGTATTTTGTGTATCTGACACATTGGGCATCTCTTTAGTCAGATAAAAGGCACTAACTTTATAGGTACCTTAATCCAAATCTTTTTACAAGATTTTGGATTATAGGTGAAATTCTACCAGTAAAGCATCATGTGTATATTGTTATTCTAAGGTGGTGATGACACATAGAAACTCCTGTAACATCATCATTTAAACTTGGGTTTCATTTTAGATAGCCTGTATGCCAAGGCTATCTGAACAAATGTTAGGAACAGTACACCATTGCAAGGAGGTAATAGGTGTTTGTGAATTATTTTATTTTTCAAATTTCAGAGGCTTAAAAACATGGCTTTAAACAGAAATCAATATTATCTTTAATACAGATGTGCTCTTGCTTCATCAAAATTTAAAAGCTGGCTTGTGGATTTTGGGGATTTTAGGTTATGTATGGGGTTTTTTTTTGGTTGCTATTAAATTATCCATTGCAATGAATATTCTCTTCCTCCCTCCCCTTTTCTTTGACTCATAAGGGAAACATGAAGGCAAGCTGTCTTGACTTGATTACTAAATACTACTGTTAATAATCCTTACTGTACCAGACGTGTGCAGCATGTAACTGTTTGCCAAAAATAGATCTATTTTGGAAGTTATTCTACCAGTTTGTAGCTCAGTTGCCTGTCTTTAGGAATCTTGCATTTTATCAGGGGGTTATATTTCTAATTTTGTATTATTTTTTATGTAAGCAGATGTTAACTTTTAATTTTGTTGCTATCTCCAATCACAGGAAGCAGGCATGGTTGAGATAAATTATTTTCCTCCTGAAGGCTTGATTGACTTAATGTACTTTCCATACTATGGGAAAAGCTTGCATGTAAGTATGCCTTAATGATGGTCTTAATTTGTAAATGTTTTGTTTCTGTTTACATTTGCAGTTACTAATATCAGATTGATACTGTGTAATGAAGTACTCATAAGGAATACTACATATGCAGAGGTGTCACAGATTAGAGGTATACTTTAGCAGATACAAGCAAATATGCTGGGCATTGTCCTAATGAAGAAGAGGCTGTATACTAGCAGTATTAAGGGCATCTGCTGCTTTTTGGTCACTGATATCTCTTCTAATCTTTTTGCATGCAGGGAAAGGCAGGAAAAGTAAACTGGTTCTTCCGATTACAATACAGTTTCTAATGGTTGTAATTCTTGGCATTATGTATAGGATATTAAGTTTATAAATCATTATGGTATTGTTGATTATATTTCTTTGTGGCTCTGTGGTTGTTTTTTCTATTTGCTGTTTTATGCAGAAACACTTCAAGGTAGCAGATAATATTTTCTTTTTTAGTATTTATTTTTTATCTTTGTTTTTTTTTGTTTGCCCCCTCTACCCATATTGTATTCTGAGATAAATTTTGTTTATTTAATTGAATAACCCTTTTAGATTGCCTCTTATTGACCAAATTATTTAGTCTAATAAACATCTTCACTGTTCACTGTTGAAGATAAAAGTACTTTTTAAACATAAGTCTCTTAGATCTGTAGTATACCACAGTGGCCGGTTGTAATTTCACCAAAATGATTTTTGCACTAAATTATTCCTTTGTCAGTTCTTTTTCCAGTATACCCTATACTTATTTGCAGCAGTGTACATAACTATTTTTTTATATCCTCACATGGCTTTTACTAATGAGGAAGGAGTTCATTTTTCTTCAACATTTGCTTTCATGTTATTTACGGTAGTTCTGTTTTCCATTTTCTTGCCAGACTTTTTGAATTGCTAAATCATTTTCTTAGACATACAAGATAAGAAAAGACTGTCAACTTGTGCTTCCAATAGGCAGTCAGTGCATACTTGGAATGAAAGAATAGGGAAAGAGAGAACCCTAAGAAATGCAAAATGCAGCATCAGTAGACCTTGAGATGTCAGATGCTAGTTTGTACCAAAGACGGGATGAAGAACTTTCCTGACAAAATTCCTGTCTTGCTGCTATGCTGATGGAAGGGGAAAGAGTAAGAGAGTTATGAGGTCAGGCAAAACTCAGTGCTATTCTTTGCATGATATAGGGATTAAGAAAAAACTTGACTTTTTTTTTAAAGTTACTGGTCCAGTGTCCTTTGAAGTTCACTTTGTCATGTAGACCAGAGGCTGTGGTTTGAGCCATTCTTGCTTATGTAGGGCTCAATTTTCATAACATTAGTGTATTGTGAAAGAAGAGGCAGTAAGAAGAGTTGTGAGAGTTTGAGCTATTTAACGTGGTCTTAAGAGACTGGATTGATTTCTTGGCCGTAGAACAGAATTTTTATATTAGTGTGGAATTGTTGAATTACTTTATTCTGTAAAGGGGTTAAGAGGTTTCAACTTACCCTGCTGCTCCTCTGCTAAGGTAGGAGCCATAAAAGTACTAATAGCTACAGTTTCATGGTCCAGAAAATGCTTATTTGCCTTGTGCTGCCTCAGCACAAACTGCCTAACTCCCTGACCTTGGGGAATGTTACCTGTTTTTGATGATCTGTTGTGCTTAATGAGGATGTAGATTCACCCAAATTGTCTATGGAGTAAAAGTCCATTCTGGTATTATCTGCCTTCAAAGCATCAGAGAAATGTCTGTACCTCTTTGAAAAATCTTGGTGATGAGAAGACTTCTCTGAGGAAATGAGGGAACTGTACTTCTGTTTTTTAGAAAACTTAAGTACAATGTGGTATCACCCTTACAACCAGAGAATTCTGAGGATGCCTTGCTTAGCTGCATTTCCCCTCCCAGTTTGATGTATAGAGGAAGGAGCACAAGAAAATTTGTGATTTAGTAAAATCACCATCCAAGGAAAGCAGTTGTGTCAGTCTACTTCAAGCTACTGCTTAACATGGAAGGTTTTAGCACATCAACTTCTCTGCCATCATTCTTTGTAAATGAGACTTTGAGTACTCTGTTGTGCTTTCTCTGGTAGTGAAGTAGGGATGATAGACTCCTTAATACATTTGTGTTACTTTTAGGTTAAGTTAATGAGCAGGGAAACAAAAAAATCTAATGCAAATTTTTGTGCAATTGAAATTTAAGGCTTATATTTGTATAATACTGTATATTATAAATAGTGTCATATTTAGTCCACTGGCTTACATGCATTTTTACAAGGAAAATAACTAATTTTGCTTATCAGCAGTCAGCAGTATAGACCTAAAAATATAAATGAATTATGGAAATACTTTATGAATATTGGATGAAATGCTGCTTTAACTGTAAAATAAATAAGCTCTTATTTAATTTGTAGGCACTCTACAAGAGAATTTAAGTTGTCCTAATTGAATTGGACTTGCAAAATAATATTGGGTTGACAAAAAATGAAATCCTGCATTAATTCTTTAATTTTCATTATAAGGAATGGAGTCAAGAATTGTAATTGTTCCACCAAATATGACTGAATATAGGATATTGTCAGAATGTTCAAGGAGAGGTTTCTGTGTAAAGCTATTGAGTAAATAACACATTTTAGAATGGATTGTTGCTGAAAAAATAAATGGGTTAGGGTGGAGAGGAAGCTGGTTTACTAGTATTTCTTGAATCATGGTTTTGGCATGTCAAAACCCACTGAAAACTGCTCAGGAAAAGTTATGTTCTATAGCAGATAAAAAAAACAACAACCCCAAAACAACCCCAAAAGATGAGACAATGGAATGGATAAGGAAGGAAGACTGTCATTTCAGAGGCTGTTTCAAGTAGAGGTTTCTAGAAAAAAGTGGACTTAATATAATAGAAAGGGGTAAAATCATATGCCTCTTGAAGATACTGTCTGTGACTTAAATTATGTGGAATGTATTACTTAAGAAATAGCATAAGAATGTATAGCTGACTGTTGAACTGGGGGAATAAAAAAGTGTTACACGAGTCAGACTGGGCTTTGAAAAGCTGGGTTCTTAATTAGCTTTTATCTTAACTGTTCTGATGGATTAAATATTAATTTAAATGCTAACTTACTGTGGTATCTCAAATATTTTCCCCATCTTTCTGTTTACTAGGCTCACTATTTACAGCCTCTAGTGGCTGTTCAACTAGCAATTAACTCCAACAGTACCAAAGAAGAAATAGCAATTGAGTGTAAGATCCTGGGCTCACCTAATTTAAAAAATGAAGATGACCGTGACAAGTTTCTGGGACGAATTGCCTTCAAAGTTCAGATGACTGAATAGCTGGAGTAAAAAATTCCCACAAAGTAAACATTGTGTTGTCTGTTTTGTATCATCTGGACATGCCATTTTAGGATATGAGACCACCTTGGAGAATGTTAAGGTGGTTTATGGCATTCAGGGTAGCATAATAATATGCTTCCAAATTGTATGTTTAAAATCCTTCAAAATAAATGCCTATCCTGCTTCTGCCTGCCCCCTTGGAACAGTGTACAGACTATAGTTATGTCATAGGGACCTGTAAATAGCTGTTTTCAAACACATAATAATGGTGACCTTTGTCCTGTTCTAAAATGTGGTTTTATCCCCCAAGTGAGTGTCTCAAGCTTAATGTGCTGTGCTATGTAAATATTGTATTGATTTAACACTGGTTTAACTGTCATATCTCAATGCTGACACAGTTATAGGGATAAATAATAAATGGTACCTGATTGACATAGTGATTTTTTTGTAAGAGTAAACACCTCCAGCGTAAATTGTATGGAAGTGGGTGGGTGGATGGCTGTGTGGAGATGCCTTAAATTGTAGACTGGGTGGCATGAGAGAATTGAAATTGATTTTATGAATTGGTATGGATTTCTGAAAGTAAGTGCTAAACTAGTACTTTCTTGTGCTTGTCACTGTGCAAGTATTGTGTACTTGTAATACTTGGTATAGAGTTTGGTATTCTAGCTGAGGAATTGAGTCTTCGTGTTGTTAATTGCTTGCAATATGTGGAGCACAAATAAAATCTATACAATATTTTAAAACGTTTTAGTTCAGAAATATCAATAGAGAACAACATAAATTGTTTAGGGTCCTCGTAACAGTTGTACAATAGAGCTGCTTGAAAGAAACAGCCTCACTGTTGTGGAAATAGGCTTTCATTTTCCAATTAAAAAATTTCCTGAAGAATCTCTGTTAAAAAAAAAAGGAAAAGAAAAAAAAATTGTCTTTATTAAACATTCTTGTTTAATTTATGTACTCTGTTTTGTTGCATCATTTTAACATGCTTCACATCTTCATCTGCTCTTTCATCTTGGATTTTCTGTGTATTTCCTCATCATCCATTTAGAAAATTGGTGTCATCAGCTGCTTGATAGAAATACCGTATATTAACTTGGAGTAGATTACTTGCAGTTTAACTTAAAATAGAGTTGCTAAAATTACTACAGACTGGTTTATTTGTGACTGATCCTCACATTAAACCAAGTTGACCCGTTATATTGGGTTATAACTAACACAGTTGTGCTGACATGGGATTTGTGTTGCTCTTCCCCAAGGTTTTTGTTTGTTTTGGTCTTGTTTTTTTTTGGAGTATGTGGTCCACATTCTAATGTCTTCTCAATACTGAAGACCATAGCAGATCAGCATTTGTGTAAATACCTGTATGTTCTGCTAGTTAGGCCTAAATTTGTTACTTAACATGTTTTTATGCCTAATTCTTACAGTGGTTTTTAATATTTTATTTAAACAAATTATATGAATGATTACTAAAGTTTAAGATCTAGTCTTAATGTCCTGCTTTGAAAATGTTTGAGGCCAGTCTAAGCCATGTTAGTGCAAAACCTTTTTAGCACCTGGGCAAGGCTACCCTGGTGCACAGTTGGAAGAAGCTGCTCTTAATGGGACTTGAACAGTATCTTGAGCCTCATTAAAAATAGATTTCTACTGATCTGATACCATTCTGCATGCTTTTTTGTTGTCTATAAAAGAAAAATTGTTGTTCCTACAATATGCAATGGATACTTTTGTAATAATAGCATGCTTTAATACTGAATAAGAATGTTCTTTCAAAAGATTCCATTACTAATGTTTTAAATCATGCACTTTTAGAGCTGGATACCTGGGTTCTTGAAGATATGACTAATTGCTTCTCTGTATTATTAATACTGCCTGAAAGTATTTTAATAGTCTTGAGGGAACTTAAAGTATAGATGTTGCATTTGAAAATGACCAGCTTGATGTAAAACAATTTCACATTTGTCACTTAGGAATGATAAGAAGTTCTGGACAAACAGTTTTCAAATGAGCTGACTTTTGCAACAGTTTCTCTTTTGACTTCTATATAGACAAAGCATGAACTGGCAACTCTTCACCAGCACTTTTCAGACAGGTAGAACTCAATAAACTCCTGTTCTCCCTAGATTTTGTAGAAGTGTTTTGTTTTTGGTTTTGTTTTGGTTTTTTTAATTTAATCACATAAGGATTGTCAGTTGGGGGGAGGGAATGAAGAAAAAAAAACTTGTGAAAGGATTCAGCTATCAGTGTTAGCATGTAAAATGTATGTAGGTAATAAGTAGTGTTAAACTATTAAAATCTGAGCTACTGTCTCATTTTTACTTCAGTGATTTAAGAATTTGAGTAAGTAAAAGATCTAGCTGTTACTTATAAACAGGTGTGTTGACTGTTGGGACATGGTGAAATTACTACGTTTCATGAGAAATTTACAGTAAAGGTTCCTTGGATTCAATTTTAAATTATGATTAAAGTTTTAAATTTACTACCTTGTTACCAGAAACCTGAAATGTTTAACTATTATACTGATATTTATTTGCCTTATTGGGTAACTTTTAGTGCCTTTGAGTCTGGAACAAGTGCCTTTAAATATTATGAAATTGCCACTTGTTACAGGTGCTGTTTCATACCGCCGTGAAAACCTACTTATGTCCAATTCAGCTGAGATACCGTCTTCTCTTTGCCATGCCCCACTTCCCCTGCCACAGGTCACATGAACACATACATGCAGGATTAGAGGGGAGGCTGATGAGAAGATTGAGACAAAATTAGCTGAAGGTAGATGATGCATTGATAATGCAGTAGATGAGATGGTTCCTTGAGGGCAGATGACATTTAATACTGACCTGCAGTTACTTCCTGCTGGGGCTGCTGCTGCTTCTAGGACACTAGTAATGAAAACAAGGACACCCTTTTGTACTGAAATGTCATCTGTAGTACTTCCCAGGCATTAGAGAGTAAAGGAAGAAAACCTTCATAGAAGAAAGGGTTGTACACTAAAGGAGTTGTGAATCAGTATAGAGACAAAGGCAAGAGTCAGGACAGTGTTGGGTTTTGTTCCTGCGCACTCTGCGTCTCTCAGTAGGAGATTTGGAAAGGAAAAATATATTTCTCTGCACCAAGCCCTGCTGACTGATTTCCTACGATGTTTTAAATGCGGTGCTCTTAGGAGCCTGGCACTGAACCTGGATTTTGACTATTTAAGGATTTTTTCTACCTCAGTGTGAAGGTTATTCATCGTAACTTTTGGACAATATGAGTCAAACAGAGCTTAAAGCTGAACATGAACTTTTGCATAATTAAACAGAGAGTACAATTTGGTCTTCGTCCAAAATGAGATGGGTCTTCTATGATGGAGAAAAACAACTGTGTAATTTAAGGCTTAACTGAATAATACTAGATTTAGACACTGAGAGTATGTTGGCAGCTCCGAGTATGGATTTCCAAACCTTAGAATGCTTGAAGTTTCAATCTTTTTGCAATTATTCGGACTTCCCTGGTAATGGAATTTTCATCTTCTTGCTACTTAGGCACTTAGTTAAAACTCGTCAGCATTCATGCTAATTCATTTTACTGTCAAATTACTGAAGCCTTTTAATGAATTTATGTTAATATGTTTATAGTCAGTATGCCTGAAAAGTAACACTTTTCCTCATATGGAAGAACTTACTCTATTAATACCAGCTACCATGAAAAATCTTAAATTTTGACATGATTTTTTTTTGCATTGTGTTAATACAGTATTCAAGTCATAAATGTGTTCAGAAACAACTGCTCAGTTTTGCCCTTAAGTCAGATCTGTGCTTGTTGAGAGTAGAAGAAACTTGACCTACAACAGGCAGAACACTGGTCTTCATTTGCTACAAAGCTGTTGCAAACTTGGATATGGTATGAGGCCATTGTGCTTTCTTACTGTGCTGTACACTGGGAGAATATATTTAGTTCAGTCCACCCTCTACATCAGTACTGTGTTGGTTTTCTGGTTTGTTATTAATTTTTTCTATTAGGTAAGAATAAAGAATACATGTGGGGTTTCCTTCCAGTCTACTGTTAAAGAATATCCCTTCTGTATCAGAAATTTTACGTGTGTTAGCTATGCTGGGTGGATAAATAGTTGAAGTAACTTTAAACCTCAGCTGTTTCACATCACGAATCTTTGTCCTGATGCTTGCTTGGTTACAGGTGTTGGGCCATACACTAAAAATGTGACTCCTCTTTTACCTTAGAAGTTACCTGACTCTGAATTCAACGTTGCTGTAGCCAGATTCTATCATAGAGACTAGATGTTTCAGTAGTGTTTGTTGTCCCTCAGTTAAATTAAATACAGTACTGTCATTGTCTTGTTAGAATATAAATATATAAAAATATAAATGTAAAATTTTAATGCAAAATATCAGAGTAAGTTCCTCTATAGGACACTTTCTACAGTTTTTCTCTTGTCTAAATGGAAGGAAAGAAAATCAGGGAAAAGCTGAAAATTCAGGTCTTTGCCGTTTGAAGTCTGTTAATTTGGTGACTGTGATTGTTAACATAAAGTCAGTGCAACATGAGAGTTACCAGAAACTTGCATGTCAATGTGTAGTTTAGATCAAATAGCTCTAATAATTCATGACTAAAAGTAAGACTTTTTTGTCTCTTTAAATCTCAGGCAAGCACCTAAAGGAGCCAATAAAGGAAATTACAGTTATGTTCACTAGCATGTACTTAAGTCTTTTTATGGGGTGCAGCTCTCAACAGTGAGTATTGCATGTAGCTGTGAAAGCATTGCCTCATTTTGGTTTTGCAATAACTGAGGGGAATTGCCAAGGGCTTAATCTGCATTTGGCAACAATTCCTTAAAAGGTCTGATAGGTATCAATGTATTTGAAACAAAATATGTAATTCCATATTTTATTTTAGAAAGTATACTTTTAGGTATGTGTGTCAAGTGTTACAGAGGATTAGAATATTTTGAATTTGCTTTCCTGTTGTATGGAATAAAAATGTGTCCTTCCAGTACCCAAATAGTATGTCACTTGTGAGCATATAATGCTATTTCTATTTTTCTGACATGAGAGCCCCTACAGTGATAATTCCTCCAGGGCTTATTGTCCCTAACAAGGTCTCTTTTAAACTTGCAGTGGTTGCAGATTCTAACTTCAGAAACTGCTGCTTCATGCCTTATTACAAATGGGACAGATGCACGCACTTAACGCTTTAAGGATTTTTATGGCTTTTACTTTCGACCAATTTGTGTAAACATTTTAAGTGTACTTATGAATAAGAAAAAGCATAATGCATCAGAGCTTGGGTAAGTTTTAGTGTAAGGAATCGATTTTGGTTGACTACTGACTTATTTTTGCTGCTTTTGCGTTTTAAGTTTAGGTACAGGTTAGCATAGAATTAGCACAGCATGTGTAATTAATTCTGTAAGTTCCTCTATAAATTTGAGGTTAGAAATTGCTTAATTTAAACACTACTTAATAGTACATTACTAGTAGCCCAAATGGTTTAAACGTTAGTTTAAAACAAATTGACACATAAGTTTATAAATCTTCATCTACTCTTAAAGCTACATGTGTGGCAGGCATAGTAGCAGCTCAGTTTGTTTTCTTGTTCACTACTAAATCACTCCGCAAACCTCTCAGTAATTCATTGCATTATTCACTTAAGACCAACTATAGCCACAGGTATAATGTTAGGAGCTTACTGAGGCTTTTCTCCTGCTTCCTTGCCCTCAGCTTTTCAAGTCGCTGAAGTCCAGCAGAGTGAGCCTATAAGGAGTTTAGCTGCTAAAGGAGGTTAAATGGAATTCTTGATCTGAATCTGGTTGTTGACTTTCTAAGAGAACATGGAAAATAAATCCACCTCTGAAAAAGTAAGGATGAATTAAGATAAATTTCTCCAGATGGTAGGGAGTGTCTCAGTTACTTCACTTGATGTTTTATATGTATGTGTTTTCAGTGGATGGTACACGAATACACATCGCATGCAAGAGCAAGCGCTATCTGTTGAGGCCTGCTATACAGCTTGCACTGGAGGAGTTTGTGCTCATGTTGATAAGACTTGCAGGTTCACTCTAGTGCAGTCTCATCTTGAGGGTTACAATCCTTGTGCTGTGGAAGAGAAAGGAAATTGCATGGCAGGAGGACGTAAGTTTTTAAAGAGGGGAAATGTTCCTATAGGTAGTTCCCTCAGTCTAAATTAATAGCCCTGTATGCTTGTGACTGAGGAGACTTTTCGCAAAGGTAACACAGTGGCTGTGAAGTAGGATGTAAGATGGGCTGTTTCGGAACTTGCTGGGTGTCGGGTACAGGTCAGGGAAGGTTTGTGATGCTTCTGTGGATTGTACAGTAATACCCTTGTTGGATATAAGGAAGTGTTTTGAAAATGTTAAGAGATTGTCTGGAAGATCTGAAGTGAATTATATGCAAACCAACAGTGTTTTGGATAGGAGAAAAAGTAAAATATAATTTGTCGGGTTTAGGGATTTTTTAGAGAGCTATATGATCAAATATTAGCCGATTTAGTAGCCTTTTCGTGTAATATACCACTTAGTTTAGAAATTATGTAGAAGAAAAAGAGAATAAATTTAGGAAAACTGGAGAAAACTTACAGAACAAAAGGAATATATTTTCCCAGTGTAAATTCCAGCCAGAACAGAACTGATCTAAGTTTCTATCACTGAAACAATTTCCAAGTGAAAGATGAGAGTGAAGCTTATAGGCATACAAAGGTCTGCACTGAGGTTCAAGGTGACGCATGAACCTGCGGGAGAAGTCTGAAACACCTCTTAATGTTATTAATTACCTTAAAGGATACAAAACTAGAACACAGCGAAGACCAACCATCATTACATAAATTTCCCTTAATGTGACAGAGAAGTAGGTGACCCCAAATTAAACATGTATCAAAATGCTTGTAGTTTTAAGGGTTTACCTCTTACAGTAATATCCACACTTAAAGCCGAGGCATTTCAGAAACATGGTAAGATCATTAGGGGCCACGGTAGTAGTAAGGTACAAATTATACTGGAATGACAGGGTAAAAGTGATGACTGCATTAAAGAAACAAGGTAAAATAGCTGTTAGTGAAAAATACCGAATGTTTGGATTGAATTATTTTGTCTGCAGGGGAAAAAGTGCTATAGGGTTAAATTAGTAATCAGTTATCAAGATCATACAGTATCAACTACATGAAATTCTAATGTCAAAATCTTATCTAAGCCTTTATAGATTTTTAAGGCGAGAGAGCATTATTCCATTAAAGCAGGATGTGGAATGACCAAAGAAGATACAAGAAGTGATAAAACCACTAGGTCAGAATAGAGAGTTGTTCTGAGCACTGACACAGATTACACATGTACTTGTATACCACAGTGTGTGGTGTTTGCTTCGGTCATGTTTAAAACTTTCCTGATGTCTCAATAACAGAACTAAGAGAAGAAGAAGAAAAAAAAAAAAAAAACAACACGGAAACACCTTTTCAGGATTGTTCTGGGGAGGAAAAAACCAAACCCTGTTCTGTAGATGTTGAACTTCAACATTGTTTGCGGTGACAAGTTTCTGTGGGCACAGTCAAACAACTGTGGTCAGACATTTTAATCTGTACACACTGTGGAACATGTAATAACTTTTAAAATCACTATATCCGAGTCCTGTTTCTCATGTCAGAGAAGAAAGATGGAGGGATAGTTGTCCTGATTTTTTCATGCTAATTGCTCTTCCGTTCAAAGATTAGTGCTGATTAATAGTGGGAATGCTTCTATCTCCTTTAATAGTTGTGTTTAGCTCCCCAGCTATTCACATTTGATAGTGGAATAAATAATAGGAGAGTATCAAATATCCTCTTTGATAAGACCATTAGTGTTCCTCAGAGACCTTCTGTTCATTGCTAGAGTTCAGGAGGATGTCTAGAAGAGGACGGCTTTCTTCTCCAATATAGGTATCTGGTGGGACAAAAGGAAAGGTCTACGTATTGCTGACCCCATAGTGTTTCATCACACACAAGCCGTGATTTAAGGTGTTCTTCAAGAAATTGTAGCCTAGAAAGGTTGAGGAGTACACAGATCAGTGTATATGTAACAGCTTACTGAATTTGACCATTCGCACTTTCTGAAATGTGTATGTTCTGTAGCTGAAAATAGGTACAACGACTGACGTGGATGATCCTAATGGTGTGACAAATATCTTGAAAATTCATGTCTGTTTTTCTTTGTCCACCGGTATTTTAGTGGATCAGTCTATTTGTCTAAAGACTTGCTTCCTGCTGCAGTGTAACAGTCAAGCAGAAAGCTGCTGCAGTGGATCTCTTGTTTCTAAGTGCCCCAATGTGTTAAAGTAGGTCAGAAATTGCGTAAGATGCCATTACTGGGAACTGCTGTAGGCTGACTTGCATATAAAAACTCAGCAACTAGGAAATGCATTCTGACAAACAGAAATGCAGCCATGACTTAAAACATGACAACAGAGCTCTCTGAAATCTCCTGAGGACATGAATGGCTGCTGGAATTGTGAGATGTCTTTGCCCTTTGAGTTCATGTTCCCGCTATCTGCTGAGCCAGAGTCGCCTGCTTGGCTTGTCAGAGGTTTCACATTGTTCTTGTCTGCAGGGAGCTCAGGCACAAGGCTCCTTAACTCGTTCTGGATCGCAAAAGATGTATTCTGTATTTCCTGCGTGCCAGGCTCCTCTTGAGAACAAACATACACAGCACACTGAAAATAATATAAAGTCAAGAATCTATAATAGCTCTTCCATGAAGTTGCTGGTCATTAGTAATGACCAATGGGATTTTGTGCAGATAAGTGCAAAAGTCTTGGCATTTTCTGCATGCAGGAGCAGCCATGCTGTTCAGTTTAACACTCATATGCCCTGTGGAGCACTAAGCAGAGCACAGTGCTTGCGTTTTCCCCTTCAAAGCACTATTTCACAGCTTCAGCACAAAGAGGGCAATATCCTAGATATCCAACTCATACAGTATTTACCTTCTTTATAGATTTACAAAAATGTGTAAATGGAAAAGGCAAAAAATAATTCTGGAAATCCATAGTATCACTTTCAGAAGCTCATCGGGCAGTTTTTTTCTGGTGTGTGTGCATCCTGTACCCACAAAACCAGCCTCACTTGGTTAGCAATGTCTGTTGGCTCTTCCTCACTACGCTGGGCAGCATCAAGAACAGTGCATAGGCCACTTACCTTCAGGCTTTGTATCTTTTAAGAGTCTGACCACTGTAAGGGCAGTCTTCTGTACTTTTTTTCCCTCTTCTTACTACTGATATTTTCATATTGTCTTTTTCTAACACAAGTTTAACTAGTTGAATAGAAACAAACAAACTCCCAGTGTGAGGGATTATATCCATTAGCAATCAGAGCAGGGTAAGTTTGGCTGCAAGTATCTTTTAGTGCAGTATATTAGTTTTAACTGTGAATAGTTTATTAGTCACAAAATATACCACTCGATGGAAGCATTTTTCCAAAGGTCTGAAATAGGAGTATTTCTCTATGAGAAGAATTAATGAGACCTGGGTCTGAGTCTGGCAAGAATTCTTTGGACTCTGCAGTTCTTAATGAAAAATCTTCAGTAAACAGTACTGCTTTAATTCCTGGAATTGTTGTGTCTCCGGTGTTATCATGCCAATCACACATTCCTATATTTAAATAGGTAAATAGATGTCTCAATACCAGTCATCTCAGAACACACACAACTGTAGTTACATGGGTTGGAACCTGATCAGGTCTCTGCCAGTGCAAAAGTTTCTGCCCTTTGTTTGCTGCTCAGGGGCCAACAAATACTGATGGATGCTCTGATACAGCTGACTGAGTCATTTGGTGGCGGACCCGAGACAGAATAGACCTATCACATTTGATCTTAATTTAATGGGCTTAATATATTGCCTGATGTCACAAAACCCTAGGTAGGAGCTTGGCAGAACATGAATAAAGTTTCCAACTTGGCTTTAGTCATGCTAACTATTTGATGAGAAAATATCAAAGGTTCAAAAGTAATAACAGTAAGAGTCCTGGGCTCACATCAGGACGGCTAACCTGACTGCAACCAGCCAACAGCTGTATTGATTTACATCTGATACTAGTTATCTTACTAGCAATAGGCATAGCAGCTTCTTCTACAGTTTTGTTAATTTACAATTAATAATGCTTAATTACTTTGTTATGGTAATGTGAAAGGTTATCTTAGTGTAAGGGGATAATAAAAAAGTCTCCCTCAGAGGGTGTTTTGCAAGCGCTGAACCTTTTGCTGTCTTGAAGTTTTTGTCTGCAGATCCTCCAGAGCTGTTTGTATTTAAATGGGAGAGTTTAGGTTTTTCACCTTCAGAGATTCGCCACCCACTAGTGTGTTGAATCACTTTTTTCCCCCCAATTAACACTCTTATCTATTCACACACTTCATATGAATGTATTCTCCCAGCCATGATTACTCTCTATCTCTCTGATTGTACGTTCAGAATTTTGAAGTAACAATCTTTCCTCCTTATGGTGAGAGGCCACTTTCTATGGGAGTGCCTCCCTGAACGTCATAAATCCAGTCAGGAAATCCATATAAGGACTAACACTTGGAGAAGTCCCTGGCACTGCTGTGGAAGGCTTTAAAAGGAGACTAGTTCAAAGCTTTATCAGAAACTGTCACGTTTTGGCTGCCTTTTCTTAATTATTTTTTAATAGAAATAGACTTTCCAGTTCTAGCAGCTGAACAGTGCTGACCTGCAGCGTGCTTCAGTCTCTGCAATTTCCTATGGAATTCCTAAAGCAGTGCTCATGGAGGCTTGGTGTGGGGCTTGTTTCAAGGGTGGATCGTGGCAGCCAGCGCTGTGGTGTGGCTGATGAGCCCCACTGTGGGCTCTGAGGGGAAGGGTTCTCCTCATCCCCCTGCTCCCCAGCAGTGGCAGCCGGAATCGCCCAGTGAAGGGCGTTGATCAGTGTTGATCCATTGTCAGACTCATGGTACATCGCCATGTAACCTGAGTCTCTGGTTGCAGGCAGCCATGAGCTGGGGGCACTGTAGGAGGTTCCCTTAGGTGAGGAGGTGTTTCCCGGCAGCCTTTGCCAATTCCAGCTCCTTAGGAATCAAGTCAATAAACAGGTTGATTTAGCTTTCGTTCACCTTCTGGTTCTGATTCTGTGTAACTCCTGTGTAGGGACGGCTCCATGCGAGTTAAGACCTTTCTTGTCCTTTCACTGCACAACTGGGCACAGCGGTGGCAGCACCGGCGATACCCAGCCAGCGTCCCCACCCCTGGGCAGGCGGCAGGCCGCACCGTGGCCTGCCCCACCTCCTCCTTTGCGTTGGGTTTTAATACAAATCAGGCTGGGCCTCAAAGAGCTGCAAAACAACGGCCGTTAAACGCCCTGCTCCGGCCGCGCGCACCTGGCGGGGCCGGAGGGCGGTGCTGGCGCGCGCAGCGACGGTTAACCGTTGCTGAGGGGGCGAGGGTGTGAGGGTGTTCCACAGCGGCGGGCGGGCGTACCTCAGGTAACAGCGGCGGGCCGTGCGGGGAGCCGCTCCCGGCGTCAGGCGGGGGAAAGGGAGACTTGCCCTCGGAGGGTCGGTGCCTCGGGAAGCATGGGAGGGCAACCCCCATGCGCTGCGACCGGCACCTACAGGCTTCAACGCCGCCGTCGGTGGAGCTGCGGCCTGGAGAACGAGCGGCCTCGGTCACACGGAGGGGCTGAGCAGGTCACAGCCTGCCAGTGTGTGGTGGGGCGGCCCGGAGGGCGAGGTGGGGAGGAGGGGGTGCCGGGCGGTGCGGCGCTTTTCGACATGGCTGCGTGCAGGTCTGGGGAAGGTGTGCAAAACCAGCACAGCTGGGGGCACCGCAGGTGTGACACCAACCGCGGCCCTGCACCCTGCGAGATGGGTGCAAAACCAATTCTGGAAATAAGGTGGCTGTGGGTGGCATTGCACTGTGCCGTGTTTGGCATAGAGGATACGGGGTGGATTTGTTACATATATATATGTTTGCTATACGGGGTAGCGCTGAAGAGAGTGATAGAGGTTTTTGGAAAGGAGAATAATACCCCTTTCCTGGTCATAAATTGGCATTGTGCCACAGCACCGTCTGTGCACAAGAACTGCCTCTTAACAAAGTACATGAACATGCAAGCACCTCTTTCTTTTTGGATGCTTAACTGAGGCGTGGCCTTAAAACATGCTGGCAACCGAGGAAGCTCCACTTCCCACCCCTCCTCTTCAAACAAATCATTACCACAGAGCGGCTTTCTGTGGGGTACAGCGTGGGCCACTGCAGTGTGTGAGCTACCGTGCGGCGACTTGTTCTTGTCCGTGCCTGCAGCCTCCTCCTGTTAGAGAGCTCTGAATACAGTTTAATTTCATTCTGGAAGGCTGGAGGCCTAAATTATACACAGCTAAACGCTAGGGCGTTTTCCCATCATCAGTGTGGTTTATTCATTTGAAATTTTTTGTAACTCCCAAATGTGCCAAGAAATTTGTGTCATCGTGGTGCTTATTTGGTAAAAATAACTATCTTGCTTATGCCAGCAGCTGCTGTGAAAATGCAGTCTGCTTCTTTTCGCATCATATGGTGTTAAATGTATATTTTATTCTTTAGTATTTGAAAAATAATGTTAACTTAATGGCAATAGTTTAATTAAGTGTAGTATTTGTATATTATCACTGATGCATAACCTGGACTTTAATGTGAAGATGATGAAAACTTGGGTTAGCACGGGTCATTTGAACCAAAAGAGGTGATTGGTTTTGTGTGTTGTAGAACAATGGTGGTTAGATGATTTTGCCATTTTGTAACTGTTTGCTGCCTTTGCTGGCAGAACAGGAACCCTGGTTTGTCAGTGCTCTTGTTTGATGGCATCTCATTGTTGCAGGTTTCTCCGTTACTTCCTGTTTGGCTGTGCGTGAGACAGTGGGTTTCAGTTACGGTTGGTGGATTTGTGAGTTCTGTGGATGGCTGGTGAGGGATTCTCAAAATGCAACACAGTCGAGCCTGCAGTCAGTTGTCTAGGCAGCAGCTCTGAGAACCAGGAGGAAGGAACGCAAATCTTTCCACAACTTGTGGGTTTTTTCAGTATGACAGACTTCTTTTAACCATTGGGGCAGATGAGAAGTACTGTTTATCCTGTCAAATACATAGGATCAGTTTCTTGTGTTTTGTTACCCCTGATCAGTGGTTTCAGCAAGAAGGCCATCCTGGTGCCGTTATTTTTGTCAGCCTTTTGAATGATCTACAGTAGGAGCAACAGAATAGGAATTTGGTATTATGTAGGACACCAAGAGCCAAGATATGTTAGTTTTCAGGCAGAGGAGGGGCAGGCGTGCTGCAGCAAAGCTATGCCGTGTTCAGGAGCAACCTACACGCATCACGCAGTCAGGGACATTACTCGTGACAGAGGACTTTCCACAATGGAGTACTGTTAAAATTTATCTCCTATCCTACACTTTTGAGACAAAGTTTAATGAATAATAAACCTACACAGATTTGGTGGTTTTCTTTTTCTGTTTTCCCGGAATATTTTGAGGTCTTTTTGCTGCCTGACAGAATGTGAATGTGTGTAATTCAGCAAAACACATTCTTGAAGGCCCTTTTTTTTTTTTATTTTTTAATTTTTTTTTTACCAAGGAAGAGATTTGTTGTCTTAGTATTTCTGTTGTTACTGCTAGCATAGAGCACCTTAATGCTGCAGCAGTTACCATTGCTTGACTCCCTTTTTAGAAAACATACAGATTTACCTGCAGAAAATACAAACCAGTTTCGTTTGATGGTATCTTATTGGGCAGTCCACCTGTAACCAAAAGCATTTGTAATTTCAGGGAGAGCTGTTTGCAGGCTTCTTCATTTATAAAGAACTGTGCTGAGCACTTCTTTCTTAGAAGAATAAAAGGGTTTTTATGCTTTAACATACTCTCAGTCTCTGTTTTGGGTTCTTGGGAGGCAGATCCCCAGATTAAAACATGGCACAAAGAGATAGATAAACTAGTTTACAACAAACACCTGTCCTTTTAGATTGTTTACAGGAGAGTATTTATTCCAGCCAACTTCACCATTAGCTTAATGTTCCAGAATCCTTCTGGTAGCAACTTGCCTCACACTGACCTGAAAGGCAGTTCAGATTTCAGATTTTATTTTTCAATAAGCAGTGTATTTGTTGCTGAGCTGAAGGCTGTACCCTCTCATTTCTTCAGTTGTTTCTTACCCATAAAAAAACACATGATGAGTTTTTAGATAGTTATTTGGGGCTAACTGGAGTCTGCCAAATCTGTTCATGAAAATGCCTTCCCAAATATGCCAGCGCATTTTAAATGAAAGGGGTCCGTGCTTGACTTTCCATTTATTACACAAGAATGAATTTACAGTTTTGCAAGTCTTTTCCTATTGTCTTTTAACCTTTGCTTTCAGCTGGTTTGAGATGAAAAATATTAAGTCGTAGGACTTCTGTCCATATGGGGAGGAAAAAACACTGTGCAGTTACTTGGTGAGTTTATATTTGGTTGGAAAACCAACACAGACGATGAAGAGGGACTGCTCCCCAAGTCCCTAAATTCGTATTGTTTGGATTCTTGCTACCAAAATATGGGTAAAGGGTTGGAAGGATGTATATTCAGAGCTTATAGTTGTTTGAAGGGTGTTCACAGGATAGAGGATTTAGCATGAGAGACAGGGGTAGCACATAGACTACTGGAATACAGCATGCTGAGGAGAATGCTGTTAACTCCTCCTCAGAGACCTGACACTTTTAGGAAAACAATAAAAAAGCTGTTTCTGAGGCCTTCTCTTCGGTGTAGCTGGGGTGCATGTCTTGTTGAGATGGGGACAGTAGTAAGCTACTTCGTTAAAATGGAACAATTTCAGAAGTCTGGCGTCTTTCACTGGATAATGACATGTTCAGTTTCCCTGGATGGTAACTGGATCAATTGCGAAGTTTTTGTATGCATTTTCAAAACACCAAAGGATGTGGTATTTCCTGGACTTTAAACTGTAAAGTAGGGCATGAGGTACACATACTGCCAACATGAATGTTGAGCAATCTTTTCCCACAGTGGTTTTTTGGGGTTTTTTTGTTTTGCAAAAACAAGCCTAATCATGTTGCCTTGAAACTCTTTTATTCAGTTCCTCTACAGTTAAGTTTTATGTTCCTGTTCACAGACAAGTGGATGTTTTTCTCCAAAGCATATGTAGTTTTCACTTCAGTCAGGCATATCTGCTCCCCACCCCCATTTTGCAGTGTTCCCACTTGCAGCATTTTCAGTAAACATGGGATAAATTGAGTATACAGAAATAGCTTCTTCTATAAAATTTCCATTAAAAAAATAACAAGTTTTTATTTACAAAGTGTTTGCTACTACAAAGTAACATTTCCTACTGGTTCAAATATACTATTTGCTAATGCCAGTGTTCCTATTAGGAAAGTAAAACTTTGTGTATCCGTTTTTCTTTATAGCTTTGTCAGTGTTTAAAGCACATAATACTACTGCATTCTTTTTTATACTACTCCTAGCCATGTACGATGTGGTAGTAGAAATTGATACTATTTGATCAGGACAAAAAAAAATAAAAATCAGCGCAGTCTTTCTGCAAGAAACAAAACTTCAGTTTATAATTTAAAGGTAAAGAAAGCAATCTATGGAGAGTTCAAAGACACCCAGCAAATTGTTTAAAAGATGAATGGGCAACTTGGACTTTCTGAAGGAGAAGTTTAGCACAAGAAAAGGGCGAAAAGTTCCTGCCAAAGTGTGTGACACTTGATGCTAATGCATGTTTTGGGGGAGGAGGGGAGTAAAATAAGTGGATTGAAAAAATCCTCAGGAATTGGGTTTGTCAGTGCTGCTCTTCTTCCCACCCATTATGTTTACAAACATTCCTTTGAGCTCAGCAGTGAAGGTCATAAAATAGCTTTGTCCATGTCTGGCCTCAGTCTTAATATTTGATTAGTTTTTTTTCTTTTTTTAAAAAAGTTGATGGACTTTCAAGGGGTTCCTGCATTTTAAACGTAAAAAGGGAGTGTCTCTAACTTACTTTAATGCAGAATATAGTAGGTATTAAAAAGTGCTACTGTAACAGGGGGACAGATGGACCTGCCCTTTTTATCACATACTGCATGTTGCAGTGGCTCCATTAACACTGGTTGTCATCAGGGTTAACTTGCTGCCAAGGGACTGATCTATTGCCAGATCACGTAAGAAGTGCCAACAGACATGTACTGTTGTAAAAACTGTGCCTGTACTTGCTGGCTTGTTACTCCTGATGCAGAGTAGGATATGCAAATACAGAGGCTGGTGCCTTGGTCCTAGGGCATCGTTTGCAGTTAGGACCTGAGGAACGAGGGCGAATGAACTCACACCCTAATTCTTACAGGCTTGTTCAAAGTAGGATTACTTTTTCACAGTAGGTGCTTGTGAGATGCAGCGTTGTAACCTTTGCATATACTTAAGTATTTTCCATACATACGGAGTCTGGCTTTAGAGACAAGCGAATGTGCCAGAAACTTGTATGATGGGCTGTGATTCAGCCAGTGTTTTCTTATGGAAATTCTAGATCCACTTAATGGCTGCATTAGTACAACCAAATCTGCCCGTTGTTAAAAGTTACATTTGAGATTTAACAAACCCACCAAAAAAAATGGAGATTGATTTTGTGGACTTAACATTTTTTTTTAGTCAGTGTTTTTTGTGGCTATTCAGAATAATTGTATGTGACCTAAAAGTGTCACTGGGAAGGGCTCTTTGGTTGCCTTGATCCTAAAGGTATGCCACTGCTGCTTCATGGAAGGCACAGAACCAGATAGTGCTAGGGATTAATTTATATTTCCTTCAGCCCGGATAAGGCAAATAGGCTAAAACCATGCCACTGTTAAAGACTCATTTTGTCTTAGAAAAACGTTCTGTATAGATGACTTTGACTTAGATCTACAATTGGATTCGATTTCTACATAGCTGTATCCTGCTATCCCATGTTGTTTATATATCTAAAGCACCTATGCCTGGAAAGTATCAAATATTTAACAGTGGCATTTAGAGAAGTCAGAAGATTTAAGTGGTTGCCACTTATTCTAGCCCATACCAAATACTAAGAAGAGAGGCAAGTGTGGGCTAGTGGGAAGTTCCTGTATCTGCTTGGATTTACCATGGCCCTCCACAGACACTGATCCAGGTCAGCCTGCTTTGCTTTTTGGAGAATGGGAAAATTAAGTTATTGATTTGCACAATATATTCCCTAAGTGGGAGGCTTTCTCCTGTCATTTGGATGGTTAGATCTCAGGTATTTCTTGTGCCCAGTTTTGAGCAAGGATTTTTGGCGTCCTTCAGCCTAGGTGGATATTCTGAATGTTAGCTTTTTTATTATTGTCAAAAAGATGTAAATGGGGAAAAAACATTTTGGTTTTGGCTGATCTTCGTGATAGGCCAGGCAAGGCAGGAGTATTGAAGATGTAGAATGAATATGCACTCTCTAAACAGCTGCAATAAACAGCCCCTTCAGTTGTTACTGTCAGGCTGCTTTTAGGAGCATTCCCTCACCTAGCTGTCAGTATCAGCTGGGTTAGGTACCAGGGATGCCAACTCAAGTAATTAGATTGAATGAGATAAGAAGTACTTGTATGAGCAGCTCTACAGTGCCTTGAAAGAATGCTTAATACTTAGCAGAGAGAATGAACAACTTAAGAGTAATGCTGGTTGTGGGGCATTTTTTGGCAATATACCTGGGTCCAGGGGAAAACAGTTACTCACAGTCTTAAAAACACTCACCAGGCTAAATTCTGTAACAGCTAAATAAGAAAGAGATAATCTGATCTCAGAACTTGGTTAAGTCTAAGGAATGAGAGTTGCAGGGAGTTTGATGGTGTCAGGATTCGGTTATGTGAACGGCTGCCAGGAGAAAGCTGAGTATTTAGAGCTATTAACATGCTTACAAGGGCAGGTGTGTGATCATCAAAAGTTACAAATGCCTTGGTGCCTTACAGACATAGGTGAAAATTCAAGAAGTGGCGTATTTTAAAACCCAAAACCTCAATAAACAGCACAAGGATCCTTAGCCCCTTCTTTGCTCACCAGTAACACTACAAGAGGAACTGTTTCCCAGTGCTGAAGGTTGAGATGCCTTCAGCTATAAAATATGCCAGGCCTTGCAGTAACTGATCTGCAGCATTTCCTCATTTAAAACCAAGCCAGCTTGTAGTAAGCAGAAGGATGTCACCTCAAAGTCTTGACTATAACTAGAATTTTTAAAATCAAAAGTTTAAAAAGCTCCTATAGTCTTTTCCCAGCTTCATTCTGTATCTTATTTATTCCTGAGAGACTTTTGTAATGAAAAGATAAAAATTAGGTGGGTCAGTCAAGAGATAACTTGTTTTGGTTTGTTTACTATATACTGTACCCTGTGGTTATTGCTTTGTTTTTAAATGAATCCAAAACCCAAATATCTTTCAACTCACTAAAAGGAAAGTAAGGCTTCTCAATAAACTACCTGGACTATTTTCAGCTAAAAAGAGCCAGTTAATTATAAAAATGAGCACTGCCCAGTGTTTGAGTGCAATTAAGTTTCGGCAATGCTCTTGAATTAAACTGGTGGCTGTAGTCAGAAGAGCAAGCATTTGGCATTTGAAACCTTCAGTGTGGAATTCTAAATTCCAGCATTGTTTTATGTCTGAGCTAGAGGGCTTTGTTTCTCTTAAAAAATAAACATTAAACAAAAAAAAAAAAGGCGGGGGGGGAGGATCAAGATTTGATAAGGCCTTTTTACATAATGTTACTTCAGGCTGACCTAGCTGATCAGCACACGTCCTTCTGTGGGTATTCTGCATACTCAGCCATTTCCAACTGCTCAGAAAGATTAAGAGTATTTGCAAGTTATGATTTTAAAGAATTAAACAAAACCCTTAACCAAGATGGACATATCTACAGTGTGGCTGGTACTAGGTTTAATGAAGTTAGTTAGTTAAAATCATACCTTCAGTTAAACTAGTGTAATTTGCCTTAGTCTTTACTGAAATACACACACTTTCTTAGATTAGGTGGATTGCTGCCCTCAAATCCAGTGTTCAAATGAAAAGACCGGCACGCTTTAATACAATGAAAAAAACCAGAATGCACAAACATTATGTCAGATTTCCACATGATAGAAAAATGCTGTATCCCACCCGGATTATTTTCATCTAGCTTGTGCTGCTGACAAGTCAAATTTAGTTGGGTTTTTTGTTGTTGGTTTTTTTTTTTTAAGCACCATAAAGTAAGTCCAGAAATAAAGCCGTTTACTGCAACATATAAAAGAGCATTTACACATAGCATTCTATTGCTTGCAACCAAGTGTTTTCAGAATGTGTAACCAAGAAACAGTGTTTCAAGACACAAAAACATGTCACTTAAAATTTACATTAAATAGAATTTGTATGAAAATTTAAACGTTAACCTTGTCTTATAAGAGATACCATTTGGTCCTTGTTTCTTATCAGTGAATCTCGGGGGTATTGCATGAGACAGGAGAAGATAACAACTGAGTGGGAAAAACGGGAAGCCCAGTTTTGCTAGTAACTGTTTTACTCTGGAAAATATCCACTGCTGGCTTTCGAAAGAAGGAATGGCTGGCATGTTGAAGCAACGGAGCACAACTCCTGCCCTTGGCTTGGTGGGAGCTGTGTGGTTACTTAATATTCTCAATCCCCTTGTTACTCATAATGCTCAGAGCTCATTGCAGATGCAACACCTTCATTTTGTGAGGTCCTGCAGTTACCTGTGGTGTTCTGGGTGGGTTAGGTTTTTATTTTTTCTATATCAGCCAAGATCAACCGAATGATTGAAGGGTTTGCCTAAGATTATACACAAGTGAATACGGCTGGAGAAGACCCAAAATTCTAGTTCCCAGACTTCAGTGTAACCACAAGACCGCAGTGCTGTAGTTGAACTTCATCCTCAACTGGAACTTGTCACAACTAATCCCAAGGAAATAATTTCCTTTTGAAGTCTCTTCTAAATGTTCTAACTTGTTTTGTCCTTCGTATTCAACTAGTTCAGGAAAAATAACTTTTAAAGTCTTGGTTCAACTGTCTAAGTAAATGTAGCATGCTCCTAGATTTCTTTAGGTTTCTTTTTTTAAGTTGATAGCTTGAAGTTTGCCAGAAAGCAAGCAGCTGTGCAGTCTGCTGCTTTGAAGGGAATCAACACAATGGAAGCAAGGTATCACTGAAGATTCTCCTATAATGCAGAAAGCACAGTGACTACTAATATAACACATTCAATTTCTGGGCAAGAAGCCTTTTTTGCCAGGTTCTTACAGTTCAAAGTGCTCCTCTTTAGCAATTGTTTAGTGGTTTGCTGGTTTTTGTTTTTACACAGATCTTGAGTGGGAAGTGTGAAGAGATCATAAAGTTAAATGTGTCCCTATTGTATTGCTGTGGGCAGGGGGATAACTTCAGACAACGTTTCCCTCTTAAAAAGTTCCTATGTCAGGTATCTTTGGTCTGTCCTCTTCAATGAAAGCTGATTGAAAGGACGGTTTTTGACAAACCAGTGGGTTTTTAAGAATAAAAACAATTATCTGTTTAAATGAAACATCATTCACAGAGCTGACAATTCGATAGTAACGTACGTGGAGTATGTTACGGTCTCTTATTTCAGAAGTGAGCCACTTCAGTTAAGTACATTGACTCTCTCAGCAAGAATATTATTTTTTATTTGTAAAGCTTTTCTTCATATAGAGGTAGTGTTACAGATTTGGTTGAAGTGAGGTGGTGTAAATCCCTTAGTCTGGTGTTGCCTGTGAGCCATGAGCACAGGACAGTCTTAACAGTCTTGTCCAGAGAGTAATGTGGTAGGCATGTAAGAATTCTTTTAGTTTGTGTGTTTGCAACTCATTTGTGTAAGCTAGACAGCTCTGCTTGCTCAGTCAAAAGGTAGACCAAATTAACGGTGCCACCCAGACTGCACCTCAAATGGAGGAGTTTGACTACCTGTGAAAAGTTTCTATCTGGATGCTTTAATTTTTATTGTAAAAATGCAGGTGTGCTCGTCTGCTCCTTGCAGTTTTACCTGTCCTCTATGTAGGGTAGGCCTGTGTTAGCTCTTTTGTCTGACAGCCAGGTAGCTTTTTAGCTGCAGCCTCCATTTACCCCACTTGCTCTGGCTTGGTGCTTTTCAATATGGCTGGCTTGATTGCATGTTTGTCTGTGGAAGGTCACATGGACATGCCCCATGTTGTGCTAAGCGTACTGGCCACAGCAGTCCAGGCCTAACAGTTTACTGCCATTGCTCAAGCAAATAACAGTATGACAAGCTGCCTAATCTTGTAACTAAGTAACAGAGCCAACGCTGTTGAGCTCTGACAGCTAATACAGTGGTACTTAGAAACAGGTCAGCTATTTACATACAGTATAAAAACTAAAAAGAAGTAACACTATTTGAACCTAATTAAAAATGGTTAACTTCAAGACTAGTTAAAATACTGGATGTTAGAAAACCATGGGAGAAGTACATGTACTGTATTCTGCTCTGTTTCTGGAGCTTTTTTTAAAATAAGGTCCTGATGGTTGGATGTGATGTTAACTTTAGAACACTTGAGCGTCCTGTTACAAATCTAAATTAACAGCTCAAATGGGATTCATGTTGTGTAAGTTGAGCTATACATTATTTTGAGAAGTGGTATTTTGATACTACTGTTTTCAAGGGTGCATCAAGGTGAGTGCAACAGAAGTTAATGGTAAGAAAGTCAGTCTGTCCTAATCTAAGCTGACTAGAATGCAAACCAAGAAACAATGTAATGCTGAAATTTAATTTTTTTCCTAAGAACCTCAACGTACAGCTTTAACAGCTATGTGACATGCCCATCCTCAGTTTGAAAACACTGCCTTGAAAACATGCTGCCTGAGATCCTCTTTTAAACAAAAACAACGTGCTATAAAATCAAAGGGATTAAAAAGTTAGAACAGTAGAGGAGAAGCTCTACAGGATACACTATAATCTAGAAATACAATTCTTGTCCTTGAAAAAAGCTGGTGCAGAGAGTACTGCTGTTTTTTATCCTGACTGTTTAATAACTGCTAAGAATAATCACTTATAATAAATTAGGTCTGCAGTATAAATGAACATATGAACCTTTCAAAAGAGACATACTAATGTTAATTTTAGAGTATCTAAAATGGATTTAAACTATTTCAAGATTCATTTTATCGCAATTTATATTACTTTAGGAATCTTCTATACAGCAAGTTGAACAGAAAAAAGCAAACATTCTATCAGCCCCCTTTCCCTAGAACAATTTTCATATAAGATAGTTTTAAATAGCTATTTCAGCACATCTGTGTGTGCTCTCACTCCCCCTTTTCCTAAAGGTAGCACAGCCAAAAGACAATGTGAGAACTGATATTTGTTGACTGACACTGTTTTCCTTTCCTTTCAATCTGGTAAAGATAAGAGAAAGACACACATTTGACTACGTCCCAAAATGGAAAATGTGAATTTGATGTTTACTTCGCCAAATCTCCAGGGGACTTTGTTCTTTTCCTTGGTTATAGTTGATAAAACCCCACATCACTCTGTCTGCATGTCACTCAGTGTTCGGGTACAAAAAGTTTTTTATTTCAGCTGTGGCTGAAATTTCAGTGAAATCCAAACAGGAGCTCCCATTAGGAGTATTTGAGCAGCATTTTGTATATTCCATTTTCTACTGTCCTTATTCTGGGGAGGAAGAATCTTCATCTTCATCCTCTTCATCCTCATCATTGAATGAGCATGGAGTTTCTCCCCGTGATTCTGAGTAGCGTGATGTTGCACTGCTGGACTGTTGACTGCTTGGGGCAAGAAGCTGCCCAGTTGCTAAGGCCACTTCAGCATCCAAACATAACCCTGGATTCTCACTATCAAAACAACAGAAATGGTGAAGTTTAGAGGATTTCAGATGAAGTTTTAAGCTTTTTGAGCTCAGCTTTTCCTTTAGTTAAAGAAATACTATGAACATTAAACACAGCTAATAGTTACGAAAACAGCTGAAGTATCGAAGTAACATAAAAGATTGTTGGGTGGTTTGTTGTTGGTTTTTATTTTTTTCATAAGCCACTAGTAGAGTTGCTCAAGCTGAACAAAATTAAAAAAATAAATCCCTCACGGTTTTTTCAATACACAGAAATGTTTGGAATATGAAATTAAACTGTTAAATGCCATGAGGAAGAACCTGTTTCAGAATGATCTCTTTCTGTTTTTTAAGGTACCGGTAACCTCCAAGCAAAGCATAGCTGTTATGGTGTTTTTGCACTGGAGTTTTGGTGGTAGTGGTGTTTTGTGCTTGGTTTTTAATTTAAAATTATGATTAGACTGTGTGGATTAAACTTCTTTCATGATAGCTTAAGCAGTAGTGCATTTAGACACCAAACATCCTCCTGTGTTCTTCAGAAGTATTATCAGGCTTTGTTCTATGTGTAATAAACTATTTGTAGTCCATGCCTAGGCAGGTATTTAAGGTTAATCAGGAGAACTCTGTCATTATAATAAGTGCTTGAAAGTGATTCAATTCCTTTGAAGCATAGATACAAAATAGGTAATATGTTCAAAATTCAAAACATGTTGATTTGACCTTTCAAATGTAATTATAAAAGAAGACAGAATAAGACTCATTTAAAATGAAAAATCAACCATACAGAAAACATTTCATTATCTGCATATAAATGATATGAAATAATGAGGTTATTGAAGTATCACAGGCATATACCACTATCTTTGACTTAAAATTATTTTATTTACCTTGATTTAGCATCAGAAGTGCCTCCTGCCACTTCTAAATGTGTACCTGCTTGTGCTGAGCTTGAAAGTAATCCTTGATTTATCCACGAAAATCCTGATGACATATCTAGAAGAAAAGTATCATTGAATTTATGATAGCTACTTCATTTTTTTCTTCCTTTTACTATCTTAAACTTCACATTTTCTTTGCAGTTAAGATTCCTTAAACTGTAGATGTGTCCTGTTTAATCAAGATGAAATTATAAATCTGTACATATACCCCCCAGCGTTTGTGGATGCACTCAAGCCTTCCACTCCCTCACACTCACAGTTGTGGTTATTTCTATGAAACTCTCCCCTCTGCTTGAAGAGCCGTATGCAATCAGAGGTACCTGAAATGGTTTTGGAGATTGTACAGCTTGATCCTATGCCCAGGAGCTGTAACTGCCTTTGCTGTTGTGCTTGGTGAAGGTGTAAATGGAACTGTACTTGTCAGGACTGGAGACACTGCAGTGAAGCCATCATCAAGGCAGTTTGTGTTTTTCAGTTGTGTGTGTTCTGATGGCCAAAGGCAGTTTCAATTTGGTGGTCTCACAACTGGCTGTAATGCAGCCTCCTAATCTGTTCTGATGGATTAGCTGTGGATGTGAACACACCATGTCAGAGGTCTTGTGCCAAGAGTATGAAAGAGAGAGATCCTGTTGCATACTGCATGTGTGAGGTGCAAGTCTCCTCCCCAGGGAAAAGAAATTTTAGGACTAAAATGGCCTTGCAGTACTGCAGAATTCCTTGAGGTAGTTTCTTGGAAGCCCTCTGAGGCACGAGTGGGTTACTTAGAACCCTCATAGAACCTGTTTTCAAATTCTGTAGCAAGTAACGCCAGTCACTTGTTTCCAGTTACGCACATTTCTGCTAAGAGACTCAGCAGAACTAGTCCATTGACCCAAGTACACATGGGATATTTTTTTGGGGTGTGTATGTGGTTTTAACTTCTTTCTTAGGTAAGATGTTTCTATAGACCTACCCAAATTACATCTCAACGCAAAGTCCAAATTGAAGTGAATTATCAGGACTGTCTAGTTCTTCTCCATGGTGCTTGCATGTGGTTCCAGCTAGATGCATTAAACCAGGAGTTACTGTCCTTAGTTATTTGCTATGCCTAACCAAACCTCTGTTCTGTACAGCACGATGGCAGTAAAAATCAGATTGCACTATTCATATTGTACCTAGAATTGTTCTGTAACAGCAAACAAGAGGAATAACTTTGTTACATATGCTTTCTTGTTTGTCTGTGTTAAGCATTGGCTCCTTGAGATTTGCCAGTGTATGGCCTAGCATGGGACTGTTCTAAGGAGATTGTCACAACCACAGAAATTGGCTCACCATCCACTGGGATCCACATGCTACCTTGTTTTGTGCTGTGGAGACCCGTTAGCAGTGAGGTATTTGAATGCCCTGGTACAAGGCAAGGCTAGCAAGGTCAATGTTCCTGCCAACAGCCTTTAGAATATGACAGAAAATATTAAGTGGCAGCTTTAGGGTGATCTCTGAGGATGGGATAGATGAGAATAGTTAAACATGGACATAGCTGGATGGCTTTCATTAAGATTGCCGTAAATGCAGGTTTGTTTTTACAGAGAACACATTCTGACAGTCTCCTCTTGTCTTTGCAGGAAGAGGCTGAACCATTTAGAATGACTGCATTGTATTTAGATTAATAAAGTGGATTAGAGATATATCACAGGGTTGTTTCCTGGTCTTTTGAAGGGATGTACCTGTGTGTACACGTTTAATATTTCAGGAGAATAACAAGTTGCTGCTAGTAATATTGCATTTTATTAACACTGTGGGATAATAGCTAGTTAGCTTTGTGAAGAGCAAGGTGAACAAAGTTTGGATTTTACACATAAGGCAGAAAGAAGGTTCATAGATGCCTATCCCTGCCTTTTACTTTCATTGCCTTCTAATTCAATTTTCCAGTGGGCTCTGAGGAGCCAGGGAAAAGAAGTTTTAAGAAGCCATTTCCTATCTGAAGAGAACTCTTAAAATAGAATGCTGCAATGCTACAATGCATGCTACAATGAAAAGACTTACTATTTATAGCAGAGCAGACAAGTTACTAATAGTTACACCTGTGAACCAGGGAAAGCAGGTTGGAAAAACCTTCCCAAGGTGGTACAGGCCAGTCTAAGAGTGGCACCCTTATTATGGACAGACATATCTTTCAGCAGATATCCTTGGCAGAAATTTGTTCTTTATATGAGAAGGTTCTAAAGGAACATCATCGATAGCCTTAATAATTAATGCTAAAGTGAAAGTGCTGCATAGGATTATTGCTGATGGCCAAACAAGCTTGTTCATTCAGTAGTACTTTTATCTGTTCAGTTCTAACTCCAGCCCATTGCCAGTCAAGGCTTGTTATGCAGGTAGATGATAGCATTTCTCCATGCAGGGGAGAAACAAACAAGAAAAAAGTGTTGTAATCCAGAGGTCCTAAACTGTCCTCCTTTATCTGCTCACTGCCTTAGTGGGATATGTACAAGTGAGGGGTTGTTACCACAAGTATTAGTACCTCAAAATATTTATCTGTAGTCTCATTTCTAGGAGTCAGGACTCAGCTGACAAACACCAGACCTGAATTTGCATTAAATACCTCTAGTGTATGCATGGCTTAAAAGGCACAAGATAGTTTTCTGGATATGGTTCTACAAGGGTTTATGCTTGTCTCAGTCAGTTGGCGTATTTCAGCTCATCCAGCAATCTCACTCCCTTTTTGCTTGAACTGTTCTGGTATGAGCCTTTAGTTAGCCATTTCGACATGCTGCATTGTCAGAAAGGTCTCTGCCAGATAAAGAACCTACAGTTTAGTACCCTGAACCAGCTCATAAAGAGGACAGAGGAAAGTAACCGTCAAAATTAAGAAATGGGCAGGAATGCACAATTAGGAACGTGATCCTGGTGTGCATCTTAAGCTGGTGCAAGTATCATATGAGAAATAACACTGCTCCTTCCACAGTAAGAAGGCTGTAGTGTAGTCTGCTTTATGCCTATCGCTTTTTCTGGATTACCTACTTAGTTCATCAAGCATATCAAATTAGGGCACTTGAAGTATGGCTAAAACACATGATCCTCCTGCGAAGAGAATACACTAAAAGGCTTTGATGTATCAGTTCAGCAGTTCCAAGCAAATTATTTGGCATGTTTAATGTGTCTAGAAGTAACTCTTTTCTTTTAAAGCTGAGATGGTCGAAGGTTTTTTTGTCAATTTTAAATTTCTTTCATTGAACTAGTTGAGACTTGGATTCTTCCAACTGCTTCGCCAGCCCTGTTAGTAAGAACTACAGGACAAACTATTGTTAAGTGTTTGGAAGTCAGTAATTATCTGGAAAAAAAAAAAAAGTGACAAGGCTAAGGTCAAACTAACATTCTATGGAAAATGACTTGCCTGCTTACATGTACTAGAACAGAACTGGTTTCTACAGCAGTTGAGTCCACAGATTCAGCTCGTTCGGGAGAACTTTAATCTTGAACATAATAAATTGACCCAGTGAATAAATAACAGATCTTGATTTGTTCTTCTTGTATAGTAGTAATTGAAGCCAAAGTACTTAACAGTGCCATCATGACAGCTACAGAAATAACCATAGTCTAGAAATCAGCGATGAGCCTTCTGTTTCAGTGTCCTTGCAGTGTAAGAAACAACATCTGAAGACTGTCAAAGTTAAAATGGGAAGCTAGACTTAACTGAAAAAAATCACAATTGGGCAAATGCTGGGGTTTCAAGTATTGTGCAAAACATCTAAATCAGTTTCCCTTATTTTACTGCCCTTAGAAACACGTACTATGCAATTCACACTCTTAGATATAGATTTGTGCAATTAAGTAGCAAGCAACAGATAGAAGAAACCTTTGAAAATAAATGTATCTTCTCTAGCGACACTTCTGGAGTAATTTTTTCACAAGCTGAAGCTTGTCTGAAGAGTATGTTACTCACCTCAGTGCATTTTAAGTAAAATATAAAATCAATAAATTTCTAATGACTGGGTTTCTGGCTACTGGTCTACTACTAGAGAAATAATCACAATGTTCTTTAAGCTATCTTCAATTCTGTTCTTTTTGGGTTAGTTTCTTTGAAACAGAGGACTATTTGTTTCTCACTTGCACAGGAACATAATGGTTGTTTTGCCTTTAGTGCTTTCAGTAAAAACCCCACCAGCAGTACTTACTGTGACTAAATTTTTTTCAAAACAAACTAAAATGACCTACTAAGCACTAGTTTAGACATTTATCACTTTAATGATTAAAGCTGATTTTATTTGGTATATAGTGTAATGACAGGGTTTTTTGCAAATGTAAAGCAACCCTGTTTTCTGAAGAGAAATTAATACAGGTTTAAAATGGAACAGAAATTTTAGTTTGTTCCTTGATAGACAGGTGCAGTTAAGTAACCTGAACACTGCAACACTGTTAAAAGATGTGGGTTCTGCTCCTTTCCCCTTTTTTCATGTTGGTGGTAAATGTGGTAGGTAATTTTTAGTTGAATGAGCCAGCAAGGAACAAATTAAGATTTCTTTCACCCTCTCTTTTTGACATCAGTGCAGACTTATAAAGACCTGGAGGGGCAATTTCAAAATTGACTGAAATTAAAAAATGAAATCTTAAGTTTTGAAACCCACAGAACAATGGGACCAGGAAAATGCAAACAAGCCTTGACAAACGTAAGCACATTTGATGTAGTTTGGAATGTTAAGCCATTTAGAATGTACTGATCTTAGTGACTGTAACTGAGTTCTAGTTTATATCCAGCAGTGTTTTCATATCACAAATTTTAAGCAACTGTTTAATTCTTAATTCTCTCATAATAAAATCAAGGACTCACAAACCCACACATTCAGCTTCCTGACTACTTAACTATATTATCCTTAGCAAAACAAAACAGCATTAATATAAAGCCTGTACTTTAAATTATCCTGACATAAGAATTAAGTGTTGCCACCAGAAGGGAATCACCTTTAGTAAAGTTAAAAAGTCAAATGTTTGAAGTGTCCAGCCTTGCTGTGTGACAGACTTTTATACTACTGTAGTTTTAATCAAGATTAAAGCCTCATTAGTAGAGAAGTCAAGGCAATAGCTTTGCTCCCCGCTTCTTCAAAAATGAAGGTGTGCATACAGTTAATTCCTTGGGTAACACTTCCCTTACAGGTGAAGTCCCTCCAGAAACTTGAGAAAATACTGGCCTACTTTTAAGCTTGGACAGAGCAAGAAGAACAGTCTGACAGTAACTAAAGGAGTGATTACAAATTTTAGCAGCTCTAGTCCAGCAATTGAAGATTTGAGCCTATTAAGTGTGACCTGTTCAAGCAGTGTGACTAGGGGAGGTAAAAGCCTCAGTGTGAGACTCTTGTCCTGGAACTCTTTGGAGCTTTTTGCTTTATTTAAAGCAGCTCTGTTCTCAGGTGGAACCTGCTGGCTTGGGAGTCACTTGTAGATGACATTTGCTCACTTCTTTCCTTTTCCTCCTCAACTCTGGAGGAGCTGCCTTCCAGTCTGCTCCTTCATTCATCCAGTGTTATGAAAAATTAGTATTAATCCATGAAAATCTGACCTTGGTGTCAGTTCAACTATTTAAGAAATAACTTCTTCATAACACAATTCACTCAGAAGTTTGTTGTTATAGATCAGTGTGAATTAAATTTACAGGACAACTATGATAAACCTTCCACAAAGACCTGTAAATGAAGTAGTCTCTGTACCAACCCTACTAGCTCCCACAAAACTTCAACTGTTACATACTTATGTGGGTTAATATCATTATATTTGCTTCGGTTAACTAATGCTTTGAATTTGACCAGGAATGTAAAAGTCTCATCTATAACTTACCTGTGATGTAGCCTTCTAAAGCTTTGGGCACCAGTGATTTTGCAGTTCTTAGGTCCTCAGCTGAGCATTTGCCTGACTCGAGCCCAAAGGACATTCCCATTCTCTTCAGCACCTCACTGTCATCATGAATCTCAAAAGTGTTATCGAAATTAAAGAGGTATTCAAATCTGCATGTGAAAAGTCAAAGTGAGATGGCTTGAAAAGAGCACAGCTATGTGGGTTTTGCCTGTTCATCCTGCATTGAGGTAAGTATCCCGATCCTTCGTTATCTGCAAAGGGTCCTTAAGGGAAAAAAAAGTGCAGCAAATGCTTTTTCTCTTCTGCTTCTGTTACTGGCATGCCTATGGGATGTAAAATGGCACTTTCTCAATTAAAGTAACTTTACCACTGCAGGAAGTCTAAAGTTTTCTACCTCATTAAACAGATTCAAAGGGGAAGAGCGAGGCCTTATTGAACATGAACCTTCACTTGTACTAAATCCAGTATTTTTAAAGGTCATCTGCAGCCCTGTCACCAAAATAACTATTCTGTTTTTGCTTCTTGTACATTTCATTTTCTGTTCTAATGTGCAACACTCCTCCTGTGAAGTGACCTATTTACCTTGGTCTAGTTTTGCATTTTTGGATGCAGCTAGCAAAGCAGTCTGTTCTAAGTCCTTTATGTTCACAACCTACCACTTCTGCTGCAGGACTCTCAGAATACTTTTCATTGCATATAAAAGTGGAAATAGTGATTTAAACTTCAGATAGCTTTAAGAAAAGCAGGGGCACCTGTGGTGACTGGCCTTATGCTCTGATCAGAGGCTATTCAATGCCTGGACAGCCCCGGTCCAAGGATCACAATATCGGCTGGCTCCCAGTGCCTCATTTTCTGCTAACAAATCCTTTATGCCTGGAAAAGCAACCCATCTGTGAGAGACAGTCTTTAAAAGATAACTCACTGGTGGGTCTTCCATTAGCTCTCCAAGCTCATGTCACATGCAGATTTTTATTTATTTATTTTTTAATTTAAATACTAATTTTCTTGGATCCCGTAAGTTTGGAAAAGTTTTATCTTTTGTGCTTAGGCACATTTTCATCTAGTAATCTACATGCTTGGAACTAGGTGTAACTGTCAGTTACAAGCATCATCTCTTTTGTGACTTACACGGTATTACCTGTAAAACCTACTGCTTATGCACCTGTACTTATTTAAGCATAACCACATCAAAAGGGAAAATAAGATGTCACTGTACCTTTAACTGGTACAATGACATTCCTGCTACCTGGACTGGTACACCTGAAGTCAAGTAATTATGTTTGCACAAACAGGGGATGGGAGAAGTGTCATAGCAAGTTTCTACCAGCAAGCTGTGTAGTAACTAAGTTATTACTGAATTCAGCTTTTATGGTACAAGATTAAAGACTGTATTTACTGATAGCTCTGGCTTTCTCCTCCCGGGTGTTGTGGTCAAATACTAGATGTTAGAAAGGAGCCGAACTCCTTTCCATCCCCCTTCAAGTTTCCAAACAAACTTACTTACAGTAGTATTTCCCCAGATACACTCTCCAGCAACCTGCAGCCCCCGATGCAGGAAGTTCCTGCGCTTCCTCCACCTCTGCTGTTAAGATCTATTTAAGGATTTTCTGTCAGGGACTTGCTGTGACCCCTTTTAGAACATACAGAAACTTTTGGCATGAGCAACATCAAATGCTATGATCCGCATAGACTGACTGTTACAAAACCACTTATATTCCTTATGTCTATAACCTAGCACCTGGTATCTGCTCTTGTCTCTTAACTTTAATAAGCAACTGTGTCCAGGTGTTCTCTGTGCATACACTCCATGTCATCCATGATTTTACAGAAACCTGTGAATCCACTGTCCTCTCTTTTTCTAGGCCACGGAGTCCATCTGTTCCTTCTGTGAAAGCTTCTTCGTAGCCTTATTAATTCCTGCTGCCCTCCTGTGTCTCTCTCCTGCTTATGCTACACTGTTTCCAAGAACAAGAGAGGATATAGTATTCCAGATAGGAAAGCGCTATACACATTTAGTTTTACATTGTATTCCTTACTGGTTTTGCTAATAATTCCCAGCACTGTTTTGGCTGTTCTTGAGAAATCCATTTTTGTTCTCATAGAATGATCTACTGGGCTACCATCTTACAATTCAGTGCTAAAAGATCACTCCAGAGGCCAATGCTGTGAATGTGAGGTTTGGGTGCAGTTTCTGTCCCTTCCCAAGGTAAGTACAAGTTTGATCAACAATTAATTTAATCTGGAGTTTCTGCTCTTGCAGGCAATTCTTTCTCTAAGGGTACAACAGCCTGCTTTCTACATGTTTACTTTCACAGATAGTATTGTATGTCCAATGGCAAAATCCTCTGCGTTTCCCATTAAAAGCGACACGTTCTAATTTTCCACATTTGTGATACCTCTATTGTGTTTGAACGGTTGTTTAAAACTAGGTATTCTGGTTCTTTTTTATTTATTTTCTCCTTTTCCCCAAGACCTACAGCATTTATATAGAGGCACCTTATACAACAAATACATTTTTTCCCCTCTTTAAATGGGACTTACTTGTTCAGGTGCCTCATCTTTTCAATATAATTTTTAACTATTTTATCTTCAGACTGCTTTTCTTGACATCAGCTTCAGAAATGCCATTCCCAGTATGCTGCTCCGCACCCGACTGCCTGCCTTCTCAAACTCTAAACAAATCTTGCCCAGTAACCTCAACCTCTTTGTTTTAGATGTGAGAAATTTCATCCTGTTTTGGCTAGATCAAGCCTGTTCTTGCATAGGAAAAACCTTAGGAGACACAAACCTATGCTCCTCATGATGCTAAGTCCCCTTTATATGTACCATTTTTCCAAGTGATTATTTTAGAAGATCCTCTGTAAATACAGTTTTGAGTAGCAAATGCTATGAGATTATCTGTTTATTGGACTTTCTAACACCACCTGCTGTGGCATTATAAATATCAACCAACCAGCGTTGATAACATATACGAATGTTATTTGTAAGAAGGAATGGAAGCCCTTTAAGCAGTGGATTATTAACTGACCTTAAAGGGCAGGCACTCAAGCTGACCAGTTAGGCAGCACAAACACTCTAATAATAATTACAGAATCAGTTTGGACAAATGAAAGTGACCACTTTTGCCAACTGCCTTATTTAGCAGATCAACCTAACGGTGCTTTAAACACAAGCAGTTCCTGCCACTGTTTACCTACACACTGCTGCTGTCACTAATCAGTTGCACAAATAACAACCACAGTGAAAAGCTTGTTTAATTTGGGTTGTACACTTAATGATCTCCAGATGACAGCAATATTGAAGTTAGGTTATATAAAATGAAGTATCAACAGCTTAAATCATTTTGGTGTGTTCATTCTTAGCAGTACTGTTTTCTTACAGTGGAGGCGCACGTTAACCTTCTCTAGATCCCAAATTCCAGGTTAATCTCTGACAACTTTAAATCAGCAGTTCTTAAGCTTCAGTATGAAACTACTGAACTTTTTAATGACCTCAAACCTAAATAGAAAGCACTATTTAAAGTGCAGTGAGAACTGCATAGTATGCTGATAAAATAAGGGTGCAGTCAAACTAAATCAATACAGAATCTAAAATTCCCAACTTGCTGAAATACAACATAAATGGAAGTATTCCTAAAGTTTTGTCACAGAATATACTGGACTTCAGCCAAATTTTCTACAAAAATTCAACTTTTAATAATATTGCTTTTGCACACTGGTAGTTAGGTTACTAGAGCCTGTCTATTTTGCCATGTTAATGGAATTCAAGTTCAATATGGGATTTGAATAGCACCGAGTGAAGTCTGTAATCTTCAGTATTGAGGCAGAACCAGCTGTTTTCAGCTAATAAACTGTGATCTGATTAAAAGTTAGCATAACAGCACCTCATACTTCCAGCTGTATTTTCATGGGATGAAGAAGATAAGCAGCCAGAAGTATGTAAGTGGAAGATTTTTAGATTAATTAGGGCAACTTTATCACTTTGCTTGCAAAGATAGTATTCCAAATTTCTGTATTATATCCTTCCTTTTTTTTCCCTTCAAAGGGTCAGCTACACCTTTCTGCTATTTAAAAGACACTTCCAAAGTTATTACTGTCACCTCTAGGCTTTTACTTTTGTGTTACGTGGACCACCTTGTGTTTCTGACTAAATACATTTATGGCACATCAGAAATATGAATTCAGAAGCACTAACACATACTGGTGCTATCCTAGCATAGAGTTCCATTCAGTTATTTCTGTGTAGTGAATGCTCTTTGAAATGTCAGTCTGAAGCGCCTTTTGAAATGGTGAAAGTCAGCCTGTTTTAACTAGCGGCTGTAAGGCAATGTTGATAAACATATTGCATTTTTTATATATATAATTTACTAGAAGTAATTTAAATTAGCTTTTGTCACTTCAGGGAGGTGTTTTGTTTAGGTTTTTTTGTTGGTTTTGGTTTGGTTTTAGATATATATATAAAATATGTATGTTTGTGTGTGTATATATATTATATGCGTAAGATAGCTAATATATAATACCATATATATGATCTATAATTATATATCATACATATTTCACTATATATTACTATACATTTCTATATAATATATTCATTAACATATGGTATATATTACATCAACATTTATTGATATCAATAGATATCAATAGATTTATATACTGTGTATTACTAAAGAATACATTACACAGTATACATATATTACAAATTTATTAACATAAAAATTTAATGTAACATTTCTATTAATATTTAACTGATACCTCAATGTCTCATTTATATAGCTATTATAGATTACATTATATTGTAAATATTATTCTATATTAATATACTATTTATAATATCTAATTTTAATATATAAGCATATAAACCTATATTTTTATACATAACAATATATATTATATATTATACATATACTATACAATCTTATATTACATTACATAACATATATTTGTGTTACATCATACGTAATTTAAATTATGTATATAAGATACAATATATAGCATATATATTTAATATATATTATATATTATAATATATAATACATATAAGATTTATTCTATGTTCATATATTAATATTAGATATAAACGTATATTTAACGTATTACTATAAAATAATATATACTTTATGTAATAATATTATAATTACTTTATGTAATAATATATACTTTTATGTAATAATATAGAAGATATTATATAAATATTATAGCATATATTGGAATAGAATATATGTTCTATATATGTCATAAACATATAAACATATTGCATGTTCTACATGTTTATATATAACAAACACATATATGTTTTATATATATATATGTTTATATATACATATATGATACATATATACTATAATAAATCTTATCATATGTAAAGTTACATAATTATACATAATATACAATATTATACCTCAATATATCTGAATATATTCCTATATTATTATTTTAATATAGATATTAAGATATATACCTTTTAAATATTATAATCTAAATTATAATATAAATATTATAATGACACATACCATACATTATATGTTATACAATATATATGGTATGTCATATATATTTCAATATATGTAATACATTAAGACATTAATTTAATAATATATATTATAATCCTATCATGTCATATCATATATAATTTTATGCTATATGGTAATATTCTATAATAGAATGTAATAATTTTAATAAAACAATTTGTCACTGTCCTGGTTTGAGCAGCAGCAGTCAGTTTTCTCCTTCTTAGGAGCTAGTACAGTGCTGTGTTTTGATCTTTTGGCCTGGGAACAGTGCTGATAACGCCAATGTTTTCAGTTGCTGCTCGAATGTTTGGTCTGGCCAAGGACTTTCTGAGCCTCATGCTCTGCCAGGGAGGAGGGGAGGCCGGGAGGAAGCAGAGACAGGACACCTGACCCAAACTAGCCAAAGAGGTATTCCATACCACAGCACGTCATGCCCAGGATGTAACTTGGAGCGACCCGGAAGGGGTAGAGGGACTGCAGGGTTGGAGGAGGTATCGGTCGGTGCTTGGCTGGGGGGAGTGGGGTGAGTTATTGGTCGGCTGGTGTTGAGGTGTTGTATTCTTTCCTCTTGTTATTTCCTTTAGCACTATTATTATTGGTGGTAGCAGCAGTGATTTGTGTTATACCTTAGTTACTGGGCTGTTCTTATCTCAACCCGTGGGAGTTGCATTCTTTTCGATTCTCCTCTCCGTCCCTCCAGAAGCAGGGGGAGGGCAAGAAGGGGGGGAGTGAGTAAAAGAGGTTTGTGGTTGGGTTTAAACCACGACAGTCACATAAAAAGCATATATATTAATTTGCTATCAATAAAAACTATATATTATAATGTATGATATATTTATTAAACTAGAGTCAATTATAGATATTATATATTACATATTGTACATTATGTTATAATTTAATACTATTTTAATTTAATATTTTAATGTAATAGTATTATATTAGTATTTGATACTTAGGTTATGTATTAATATATTGACTTATTTATATATTACATATCACATATGTTATAATATACCTAATATGTAACATATGTGACATTATATATTATGTATTATGTATACACATATATACACACACATAAACAAACAAACTAAAACAAAAAGAGAAGCTAAAAGAAAACACACCCCCTGAAGTGCCAACATCATATTTAATTCACTTCTAGTAAACTAGAGGAAGTTCTCTGATTTATTCTAATAAAAATTCCATTCCCCCCCAAAATATAATTCTAAAAATTGATTCCATAAACACTCACTTATCACTTGATATGCTGCAGTCTATAACTGTTCTTTTGCTAGTGTTGACTATTAAGAAAGGCAGCTGTATTGTGGAGTTCAAAGCTGGAGGGCCTTGATTTCGTTGTTCATTTTGCTGATTTCTTTGTACCAAGTTTTTGAATGCTATTTGCTGTAAAAAGAAAGAGAAAATGATCACTGACAAAAAAATAGAAGACATCAGTGTGGAATTTCACAAGCTCTTATTTATCATCTCCCAACAACTCCAGGAATTTTCTGTCAAAAGGTAAGTTGTAGCCTGACTCACTCTCTGCACTGGTGTGGCTCACCAGGAACAGAAGTTAAACATTAGCTTCTCACACAACTCCTAATAGCTATGCCCCCCCCGCCTCGCAGTCCCTGGAGGAGGAGAAACAAGACAGGAGCAATAAAATAAAGCTTGGTGAAGAACGGTTCCCCATTACTTTCAAAAAGGCACCGGAGGCACTGTTACATTATATGCACAGCTACCTCACATTGGGAGCTACTTACACTGAAAAGATAAAATAAAAAAATCATCAGAAATGCCAACATTTCCCACTTCCCAGGACCTGTATTCTCCTCCCCTTCTCCTCCATTTCCCTCTTTCCTCTCTCAGAAAAGTTAGGTTTGAAATTCTCCTCTAAAAGTTTTTAAACAGGTGCTGTTCATGACACAGCTCCCTTGCTTTTATCTCTGACTGCATATGTATGAAAATGTGTGGGCTTGGGAGATGTTATTTGAGGGATTGGAAGTCAGTGTGCTTACCCAGTTTGAGGCACTACTTATTTCACTTAAGGGGAAGATGGACAGACAGAATCCCAAAGCACTTGTAAACCATTTGACAATGAACATAATCAAGGAAATAATGACAGTTATAGTCAATAAAGGAGTCCAACTCTGTCATTTTCAGACTAATAGCTAAGAGGGCCTGAGTTGCCTTAGTGTCACCAGGATAATTTCATGTTGCTGTTAGAGAAGCTGCTAATTTATTAGGTTGGACAGATAGAATTGTACCCTAAGTAGAGAAACTGTTTTTGGTGACGAAACAAGAAGCGTTAGATATTTAAAAGTTTCAGTATATAGCTAATTACATGAAAATTTTATCAATATAGTTGCATCAGGAAAAAAAATAGCCTTATTGCCCGTAACCTCATTAAAAAGCACAAGTGTGTTAAATTACTGAAAGTCTTAACAGACCAAATGCTTCTGGCTATTTAGAAAGTTTCACTTTATAAGCAAAGGTGCATTTGAAATTTCTGCAATAAAAGCCAAAATCTTAAGTCATCTCAAAAGTGCATGTCAGAAGGTAAGACTTGGATTTCCCACTCTAAAGATCCAGAAGTGTCTGTCTGTCTCCTCCAAAACAACTCTCTACTCATTTACACACATTGTTGTGTTGTAAATTTTGTTGCTTAGAATCAGAGAGAAATTTTCTGTAAGAACTACTACAAGAAGCAAACTTGGGGGGGTGGGACTTTGAGTCAGTGGAAGCAGTTGCAAGGTGTTCCCATTCCCACTAATGTTGTCAGACCTTCAGAACACTAAGAAAACACTTGTGGCACACAGCTGCAGCAGCATGCCTGTTCACTGTAGTAAACAGACCAGACAGTGAAGGTAAGAGGTGCCTCTACTAGAAAGCCAGGAAGGTCACAGCATGAAACTTTTCTCCGTAGTGTATCATAGCTGCTAAATAATCTAGGAAGAACTTCAGAAGTTCTAATGTCAGATCAGAACTTGGGTGATTTCATTCATAGAAAAAATAATTAAGTATACCTGCAGCAGCAGTTCTTGCAGTTGGGCTCGCTTCTGTTTTATCCTTTCAATCCGCTTCTGTTTTTCTATCTTAAAATATAAATGCATCGAGATATTGATAATGCATACTTGGTTACCTTGTTTAGTCCAGTGTGCCAAACTGAAGAGGCTGTAAGCTGCACCTTACGGAAATTCACGCTTTCTTTAAAAATGGTGGTGGATTCCAGGGCACAGTAAGTAAACTGCAAAAGTCTTTTTAGGCCTACCCATTTGCCATATATTGTGTTATTTTTCAAAACAGACTAATTGCACAGCCACAGGAATTTCTCCATGAAACAGGTCTATAGATAAACTGGTGTCCTTCCCATTCCTCCTCTTCTGTATTGTGCACTGAATGCCAATTAGTACAAAACTAAATGCTTGAGGAAAAGGCGCTTTGGAATTAGTTGGTTGGTTCCTTTATTTCCATCCTGCCCCCCACTCTTTTGGAATTGTGCACAACCCTTCCACTGTTGTTCTGGCTGCAAGCTATTAGACATAAATGTGTGGAGACTGTGCTCAAGATCATCACCTGCATCTCTCCAGAGTACTCCACTTTTTGTTTCGACTACTTATTTGAGACTTGCTTAAATTAACAAGATTTCAGCAACAAAAAGGGGTAGAGGTAACATTATCTACATGAGCACAGATTTAATTTCTTGCAGCAGTTCTTTTAATGCTAGTTTGAGGGGCAAAGCTGTATTCAACCTAAATATGCAGTGTTTGGGACAGCAATGGCACCAATGACTACTGACACTGCAAAGGCAACTAAGGACACCTTAAATAGTGCCCTTGGGCAACCCTAGTAAACGATGCAGCCTGTCAAAACCAAACTCCGCTATTTTATTTACAGTGGTGCTTTGTGGACCCCCACCCCCTCCTTAAAGTTTCCTTCAGAGCACAGTAGATGACTTTCTTCGCTGCGACAAACATGTAATTCTCAAAACCAATACACAGTACAGATTCTCATTTAGACACGGTTTCTATATAACAAGCTTTTTTGTACTAGTTTCTCATTTTTGTACTGGTAATCTTATGTAAGAACACATGAAGAAGAGTTCGCACTTTGCACAGCTTTAAAGAGGAAAATGAATTCAGGATTTCACACCATGCAAATGCAGCTTTATTTTCTATTTTTTTCAGTTATGTCATAGGAAGCAACATTTTAAAAAACTACGCCTGGCCTCCATTTTGTGCATATGTAATTGGAGCCTGAAACAGTGAAAAGCATAAGATCATGGTTGATGAGACAATGAAATTCAAGTTCCACATTTGTAACAATAACCTATACTTAAGATAATGCATTCACTGGAATGAATGTGAAAATGCAGAATCCTGAAGAAAAATGGTTGAGCACCTGCCTACTTGCTGGGTGGATGTATTTTCCAGGTTGCTGTACTGGACAGACTGTAAAAGCTTCTTTGTTACCACATCTAGAATGACACGTGATGTCAATTAACTTGCACAAAAATAATTGTTCTGTACTGCAGAGGCATCCCACCCACCTTTTAAGGTATTTGATGCCACAAGTATCACAAATAAAATACACATTAAGATGTATTTAAAGTCAGTGCAGCAGTCTGCAGTAAATACAGTAACTTGTGATTTTTATTTATAGAGCATTTGGCCTGAAGGACAAGCAACATTTGTGCATATGAATTCTGGCATCCTTACAGAAAACACAGTAACTCCCAGGCTGCTGGAGAAATAATGGAAACCACCAATAAGTAAAACTTCCTTTTTTTTCCCTGTCAGTTTTTAAGTAGCATTTAACATGCTAGCAGGAACTACTTTTCAACTTCATTTCCTGTGACTGGCATTTCCAAGTACAGACAGGAATATAAAATTGGTCTCCTTTTAAATATATACCATTTTCTAAGCATAACTGCACCACATATTCTTGTGACTTTTCTGCTGGTTAATTCTGGCTACTACAGACTTTAATCTTAAAAGTATTCCCTGATTTTTGTAAGGTAAACAGGTGGGTTTTTTCTCCAGACTTCATGTTGTACACTACACAAAACTGCACTAAGCATACATAAACATATCCTTTCAGTTTATTCAAATATCAAAGGAGGTATTTTCATAGTGTTCAAGAATCAAAACCCATCTGGTTCAAACTGAGGAAAAACAAAACCCTCTTCTAAAGTCAAGCACCTCCATTATCACAACCTTTGACCTATGCAAAATTTCCCATGTACCTCACCTTACCTCTAGATTCTGACATTCCTGAGCCGAGTTTGTGGGAAGGCCAATCCATCTGATTTCCTTCTTCTCTTTTGAAATTATGTTCATTGCCATCAGGACATTGAGGGCATCATAAACTCTCCGCCTAATATTTTTCTGATCATAAGCCTGCTAAGAAAACAATATAGAAGCAAGTACAATAAAAATTCAAAAAGGAAAAAGAGACGGAACATATTCTTTAGAGATACATAGAAGATAAAAAGCCAGAATGGCAGTTCAGGTTATAGGGGTATTAAAACATGATGCCTTTATTGGTGCTACTACTTGGGTACCACGTGAGCTGTTTGGTTGCAGATGGAAGCCTCAGGCCTGCTTGAAGCCTCTGTGCAGTAGATTCACACAATGGTAAGTCTGTTCCAGTTGAGAACTACTTTGGCATACTTCTCTAATTTGCTTCTAATTTAGAGGGAATTCAGTTGTTGATTTTAACTCTGTATTTTTTAATTTCAGAGGATAAATGTATTTGGGAAGTAGTTAAGTAATGAAGGAAGGTATCTGGTGTGGCAGGACAGTGCAGAAACAGAAGAGACGCAATTCCATGATAAACCAGACAGTTTTTTGATGGTGTGACACATTTCCAATGTATTTGCTTACCGAGTCTGTGGCTAGGTGGCTGTTAGAGTTTGTGAATTCCAATACCAGCTCATCAGCAACTTCATTGTACGAAGTTGTTCCTTTACGCTGAACTTTTTCACATACTTTCATTGAAAAATGCCTCAGACCCTTCCCATTTTTATCTCCTTTTTTGCTTCTCTTACTGGAAGGAAAAAGAAAAATTATGTTTTAAAAAAATGTGATGTTTTAATACATCACATCTTAGTAAGCTACTTTGTAACACAGCAAAAGGCCACCTTTTCCAACAGGAATCAAGACTGATGACATCATGTACTACCTAAACAAAAAATAAAGATGTTCTGCTTTTTTGAATCAGCTTCTTGTTTCTTTCATATTGGCAAAAAAAGTGCACTGGAATCCTTTCCCCTTTCTCAACCATTGCTAAGTGGATAGTGCTTGAACACATGCTGCTGGGCTGGTGCTTAGAAAACTACATTTGTAATTCATCCCCAGGTAGTTTCACAAAAGAGCAACCAAAAAATGGGGAAAACCTTACAAGATGTTTAAGTGCTTGAAGCCAGATTTATAGGAAACTCATGTTTGTGCTTAAAATAGAAAAGTGATAAAGCAAAGAGTAATGAATTATAACTACAAGGAGTAACATACCACAGCTTTTACGTGGAAGTGGGAACATGACTCCCATCTCTCTGCAGAGCAGATCTGAAGACGTAAAAAAAGTCTGACGGTATCCATCAAATACATGTTTGATAAAACTCACCTTTCCGAAAAATCTGACTCTATAAATTCTTGGGTCCGCTTTCTGTCCCTAGGCAAAGACAATTCAAAATTAAGATAAAAATCACATTATACATTTCGACCAAAAAAATCAACGTATTTGGGCCCTAATGTTTACTCTTCTTTGTTTACCGAAAATGGGAGAATAGCACACATAGAGCTTGACAAAAAGTGAGGGGAGGTGGTCAGGACTTTGGAGTTTTTCTAAGATCACTGCCATAGAACTTCTAATCCCAATTTTACCATGCTTTGCCTGTATAATTTTAGGCAACTCATTTCATCAGAAACCACAGGAAAGGCTACTGTGAGCTAGATAGATAACCAAATTTCTTCAAAAAGGAGAAGCTGGGCTCCTTTACAAATTCCCATTTAAAATTTCTCCCTCTGGAAGAAAAATGCATTTAAACAGTGCACAAATCTATCCTTTATTTCCAGGACACTGAATGTTTTGGTATATTTAAACAAAAAACACGGTAAAACACTAAGCAGTTCATATTAGAGCTGATGCATACAGAGCTGAAAGTGATACGCTGAGGAAGTAGATGAGATGAGTTCAGGAGCAACAGTCACTGGTCACTGCCAGTTTCCTTAGTTCTGTTCGTTAGCTACAGCAAGCCGACTGCAGAAGGTGTGTTCCAAACTTGTCTTTTATTCTTGCAGGTGATACAGTGCACACAGTGCTGAAGAGCTCGCAGTATATTACTTCACATTGTTACCTTACCATTTAAAAACCAGGGCTCACAGCAGACACTTTCACAGCTAAAACTTGACAATGCTAAAAAAAGGAGCTGAACAAGAATTATGGATTTGAAGCTCCATGCCATGAAAGCCTCATGTATCTGGTTGCACAACCCAGAACCCACCAACAGACGTCTTCCTCAGCACTGCAGGATCCGTGTCTGTGGCAACCCCTGTCCATGGTGCTTAACATCACAGACCATGTGGTTTGGGCTGGCTGCAGCTGGCGCAAGGGCTGTTGAGTTCCTGTGCACAACGGGGACCTGGACCGGCAGTAAGCGAAAGAAGAGCTGCCCCAGGACTGTAAGCTAGGCTGCTGCAGGTGGTATGGAGCCCTGAGAGTGAACATGCTCTTGTCTCATTTGACTTTGGAAACAACTTGGAATCTGTGAAGAGGAGCAAACAATGGGTAAAGCAAGGAGCCTGGGTTTGTGGTCCTCCGGAACTGTCTTCAGCAAGGGGTCACCTCTTACACTTGGCAGTACCACAGAGCCTTCCTCACCTCTGATTTTCAGATGAAAATATGACCTGTTGTATGGACTTCTGCAGGGATCAATACTGATCAGCCAGTCTGGAGAACATCTTGCTCCTTTTTATGGGTGAAACAATAGTTAGGCTCATTGGAAATACTGTGGATTTTGACAGGATATGAAAAGGATGGTGTTCTTCCTTGGTGGTGGTGGTTGACACACTACAATAGGCTTCCCTCTGGTAATCTCCATCACCAGGTTTTAAGAAGCTTAAGAAAGCTAATGAGTGTTGAGTCTCTGGTTTAGCAGCTGTGAACAGACACTACCGCTTTTCCCCTCCTCTGGGGTCTTAACCAACTTCTGTCTGGCCACCACATGTCCCAGAATTTGCTGAAACAAAGTAATCTTTGACAACTCCTTTTCCAAATAAAATCAGAACTAAGAGATTTAAAAGGCATTTATGGAAATAAACACATACTCAGGGAAAAAAAAATAATCGTAACTTAAAAACTTCCCAGCTGGGCATGCAGTTTATTGATTCGGTGCTGGGGATACAGTGACTGGGAAGTACAAGGCTAGGATACTCTTTGCTTACAGCACAGAATAAAGAAAGGCGAGGTACAACCACTCTACTCTCCCTTCTGCTGTTTCTTAGATACTCAATTTTCCCACCTCTGGGGCTGGAAAAGTACCACTGACACTCATCACTGATTACCAAAGTTAACAGAGATGCAGAAATAAATTTTGAGAGGCAAAGCACTACATCTGTCTTGAGACAGAAATGCTCAGCAGTACTGGTATTGAAAGAAAAACCAAACCATGAAATACTGTAAAGACCAGATTTCCTTAGAGGAGATAAAGACAGTCATGTTACTATGGAGTACCTCAGAACCTCATGAAAACTTGTTGCTATTGTAAAATAGTAGTAGAAGTGCAACACTGATTACATTCAACATTTTCAATTAGTTAGGTCTTAAACACCTTTGGAAGTGTTTCTGACTGTCCCTCTATTGGCACCCTCCAATATGTTCAATAGCAAAGCTATTTGGATATACCATGAATTCGTGAAAAAAATTAAAGGCTTGTTTTAACCAGACCCATGAATTTCTTGACTCTCTCTCATATGCTGCCACAGAACAAAACTTAAACAGTCTGTGAAGTGACCAGTGCTTGCACTTCCATGCTCATGTGCTCCAGACATCAAAAGTGTGTAACAGGCTGAAGAGCATACTCCTTTATATTCTGCAGGACCCAGAAGGTGTGACGCAACATATAGACACAACAGTATAAATAAACGAAAAGATCAGAACAGATCCTCAAACACCTTTTAGTAAAACAAAAATCTTACCCTGGGACCCAGCCAGAAGCTTCCGTTACGTGTGCCTGTGTAACCATTGCTGGAGCTGGGTTATATGGACTCCCAATGAGAACACTCCCCGAACTGGTCAGTCTTTGCGATGTGCTTATGATCTATGAAATTTAGAAATAAAAACACAGCTCGCTTAAGAAAGCAGAGTTTACAAGAGCCCAGAGCCTCACTAAGCATCGTACTAAGGGGAAAACCACCAAAAAACCCAACAAAACCCCAACAACTTCTGTACCAGATGGAAGCAGCAATCAAAACATACAGAAAAAATGTCATAAGCAGCTCTTCATACATAAAAGTAATCACAATGCTGTTAAGATTTCTACTAATTGCACCGTATTACTGTATTACTCATCTAGACAAGAACTAAACAAGTTCTGGCAGACAGGATCTATGCCCATGCACATCTAACTGTTTCCTCAAAAGTACTCCCAGGCAATTTCTTGATTGCTACAATCAATAAAACCTCCTTTCCAACGGGTTTGCCTCTTGTAATTATTTGCCTTTGGTACCGGAGACAACCTGAGCTGCAGGCAAAGCATTCCCAGCAGTTTCCAGCATTCATGAGATCTCAAAGCATTCCACACAACACTGTACCTCTGGAATGTTGTGTAAAGTCTATACAGCATGGACTGAACTTACATGTAGTCAAACCTGGAGAAATTGTACAGTGTTTGTTAACACTAAGACATTTTGGTCACAATTCTTAAATCTCATCTAATTAATTCTTTAACGTAGGTCACCAGAAGAATTCAGACAGTATGTAAAACCAGAACAGTATTAATTAGTTAAACTTTAAAAGAAAATACATGGTAAGTTATTTTTATTCCAGTATGGTAAATTCATACACCAAAGCTACCTGGACAATGCTTTTTACTCATATGCCTTAATTCACTTTTTAAAACTTTATTGTATTCCGTTTGTAAGTGACATTTTGAGTACTGACTGTATTAAACTCTGTAGTTTCCTTTACTACTTAACTTACCCAATACCCATACAAGTACACAGCAGATACTTTGGTGTCCGTCAGTATTGTTTAAACAAGTATAAAAAAATGTTATCTGAAGAATTTTGCATTTCCTTAGCTCATGGAGCATTACTTCACATCCCTCCCAGCACCACATCATAATTACATATATGTATTTTTTGTCTTAAAGACTTAAAATGACCTTACTTATTTTTACAAGTGAATAGCTTGACAAAAACAAGTGAAACCAGAAGTTTAGGGAAACCACCACACAGGTACGAGTTAGCTATTTAGTGGTTGATAATGGAGAGCAGAATATCCCAGGCTGCCTGCTTTACACACAGGCATAGGAGCAGTTTTCGACTGAATAATTAGTTTGTAAAAGCTTGCTTAGGCTCAGCACTGGTGTAACACAAGGATGTGAGAGTCACTAATGCAACATTTCAATTAAACATCTGTCCAGTCCATAAATTTTTTAAACCAGTTTCTTGCAACATTAAAAGCATGTCTATTTGCAGTGAGTGTATGGTTCTGCAGCAAACTGCAGACGTGCCACAGAGATGTTGAGTATTTTGCACACTGAAATGCATTTCACCACATTCCACTCTCTCTGAAGTTTCAGACTGCTCTACTGATGCCTTGTAAATCACAGATCAAACGTGTTGTAAAGGAGTATTTTATATCCAGCCTCTTCATTTTCTGTGTGACCACTGTAACAGAGGTGGCAAATCACAATGGGACTGACCATGTCCCCTGTCCCTTGGTGCCATCTAGTGTTGAGGGACCCCGGCAGAAGCAGCCCCCTCCCATGGCCGTCACCCCTTTGCCCGCAAAAAAAATCCAGCCCAGAGCTGCCTGTTATAGCCACAGGTGTCACAGGTACACATACTGGCATTATTTCAGCGCCACTTTCAAGTTTACTAGTGAATGCTTTTGCTTTCACAAAAAAATGCTGCACCATGTATTTTCAGAGCACTAATTCCATCTTAACAAGTACTTTTCCACTGTGCCTGAAGTAATCACATAAATTCACTGCATAGCATAAAACAGAAGACCTCACCCCAATTTAGTGAACAGAGCACCTGTAGGATGTGTTAAATTCCTGTAATTAAACACATTTTATCAATAACACGCTGTTATATTTATGCCTACAGACCAAATCTAAAGAAGCTGGAACAAACTCTCATACAGAAGAACCCAGCCTGCAGATTGTGCTGATTCCACTGTTAGCCCAGCCATGCCCCAGGGCATTCAGAACGGTGGTCACCATGCAGCCAACAGCCCCCTCCACTGCCCCTGGGGCTGTGTGCTGGCCTGGAGGGGCTAGAATGCCCCAAGGGCTGAAGCCTGCAGTGGTTAAATAACACTAGAACCCCCTTGCAGCAGGAGGGTATTGCTAAGGCAGGCAGGATGGCAAAGGAGTGCTTTTGCAATTTCTACCTGCTGTAGAATCTAAACTGTAAGTAGAGCTCGTTTAGCGCTAGAGCAAGGCCTTGAGAAGTCACTCCTAAGAGCAGGGACTGCTCAGCCCTGTTCTCAGCTATTATTTACTGAACTCCCAAATACAGCTTCTGTAGCAGAACTACCCCTATGAAATGCCACAGGGCATGGGGCATGTGCTCCAGCAGGACATGTACCAGTACTGAGGCACTGAAGAGGACTGCTCCCTGGCAGACATCCTGTGGGTAGTACTGCAGCGGGAGAGCACAGCACGGGGGCTGTTGCAACGCCTGTGCCCCTCTATCCAGCTGGGGCCACTGAAGAACAGTGATGTGAAAAACACCCAACAGAAGTGTTTATAAAACTCATCAAATGGTAATTGCAGTCAGGATAGGTGCCTGGCAAAAGACAGTTTTAACAGGAGCTTCAGTAAGTTAAACCTTCAGTGTCACACTTGAGACATTTACTGCTTGGTGCTGCTGGAGATCCTCTGGTGAGAACATGACTCACAATAGTCAAAGAGTTTCAATAAAATTCCTAATGTGATTTTTTTTTTTCCTTACCACACTTTTGAGTTAAAGCAGCAGCTGGTGAAGTGTATCCATGTCCATACGAAGCCAGGAAGACAGGTAACCCCCAAGGTCACATATGCAGGACGGCTGCTGCAAGTGGCAGTACCCACACATTTCCACCCAGGTGGGGCACCTGAGCAGCCTTTGCAGCTGAGGCAGGAAGCAGCATGTTCTTAGCACTACTCACATCTTTGTTTCTCATTTTTCCATTTTACACTAGCAGGAAGACATGTGGCTTGCTACACAAGTTAGAACTTACCATTTGGGGTCCAACATTCACATTGATTGGTCCTAAGGTTTTTGGCAAAATCTTCGTTGGAGAGTTGGTGCTGGAAACCGGCAATGTGATTATTGAAATGTTACCTAAAGAGAGCAGTAAAAAGAGTTCTAAATTACTTCCTTCGTAATCCATGACTAACACTTTGGCAAATTCTACATCATTTGAACACTGTGGACTCAGGTTAGCTTTTTTGACTCATCCACACCTTCACATAAAAACCTCCAGACCTTTCAGCAGATGTCACAGGAGCATCTTGCAGAACTACACCTGCAATACTTTAGCTTTAAAATTATGTGTTAGTGTTTTATTTCCAGAAACAACTTTTTCTTGCCTAAGAGCACACCGCCTGTCATACCTCAGCACTAACAGTTAAAATGAGTGCACTTTTTTCTAGAAGTTGGCATACAAGCCCTATTTATAACATAAGCACATGTACACAACGTGTTATTCTATAAACAAAATCACAGAACAGTTTGGGCTAGAAAGGACCTTAAAGATCATCTGGTTCCAACCCCCTGCCATGGGCAGGGACACCAGTGAAGTAAGCCTACTGCAGCTTATCAGTGGTAAATGACACCTTTACTACTTACCTGAAGTACCAGCGTGGGCAGCTGGACACCAAGATAAAGCCAGCCATGTGATCTCTAATCCAGCATGTAATCATCCCAAGATGTTTATCATCTTTATGATCCTGGACTGCTTATGGATCTAGCTCATCCTGCCCTCAGGAAGTACAGCTCTATGCCGAGCCTCAGAAATGGTGCTGCTCCTCCTCTAGGCCAAATCATATCTTGTTTTCTTGATTATTCAGACTTATTGTCTTAATCAAACTATCATGCAGCACTACCATTAGCCCACAAGTGTTCAAACTGGTGCATACAAGCCACTCAAAGCAGTGACTACATTTATCTGTGGGTATGGTGGCAGCAGCAGCTCCTGTCTCTGTGACAGCTCCAAAGCAAAAGAGCTGGGAATTGATCAAACAACTCCTCCAATTCTTACATACAGCCTTGTTACATATGGGGAACGACAGCACTGGGTCTGGAGGTAGAATCAAATACAAGGAGGAGCTGGCATTGCCACGTAATCCAGGGGCAGCTTGGGCCTGGCTCGGGTCATGAGCTCTAAAGACAAGGACTGGCTCCTGAAGAGCCACTGAGACTCCCTGGCACCAGCAGATGGAAACTGAAGGCACTGGCATTGACGGGTTCCTCAGAACAGCGCACACCCAGCCCTCACCACACCTCCCTGCCACAGGAGCTGGCCCATAGCCAGCAGAGCTCAGATGGTCCCAAGGTGACTAGATGGGGCTGCACATCACTGTTCCCCGGTCTTTTCTCATAAAAGCTGGTCCCCTCCACTGCTCACTTTCCTCTTCTCATGTGGTCCTGAACCATGGTCGTTCAGGTTATTATTTTAGTGCACCTGTGTTCTGCCTTGAGGTAACTGGAAAATCACACATTCAACAGTGTAGCTTCTCTGTAACATGAAACAGAGCAACACAACTGAGAGAAAAAGAAAACTTAAAGGATCTTCTGTAGGTACAGCACAGAGGTTGAACAGATGTACACAGGCACATCTGCCCCTTACAAAAATGAACAAGTATGAGAAATATTTACAATTTCAGACAAGTATGTTGTAATGTTCTGTGTAAATTCCTTTGGCATCTGGAGTAACACTATTACTTGATGCTGATTTTCCAAAAGGCAGATCTGTATCTGAGAACAGCCTCAGAAGCAGCTTGTTTCTTCTCAACTCAATAAAAATTGAGTGATCTATGGGTCAACTAACTCACCTAGGAAAAAAACCCACTTACAGACCCCACACATTCTCAAACCCACCCCATGGTACCTTACTGCTCTGTTATGAAACAGCTCTTGTGAGGTAGTGCCAGAGTGCACAAGACTACAATAATTCCTGACTTATGTACTGTGTTCCCATTTTGAGCTCAAAATAGTTCTCTGAACTGGCCAGTCACTTGTCAGTTTTACTTTTGCCACAGGATTTTGCCCAGGATGTGCTAAGCTGTCCTGGCATATTCCCATCAAAATGTAATTTCCTCTCCCACTGCAGGCTGCTGTTATCAGTGACATGCCTGTCACTTCCCAGTACTGCTGTAGAAATATCCCTCTTTGCTGCTGTGGCACTTTTTCCTCTGGGATCAGCTCTCACACTTTCTCCTTGCCCCTTTTCCGATCAGAGGAAACAAATTACTTTCTCCGGTGCCGACCACATAAGGTCACATGGAAAGTGCAGTTAAACTCTTGAGATGTCAGCTCCTGGACAACAGTTCTTTTACCACAGGGCTACACCACAGAGCCACCTCCAGCCACACTGCTGGCCTGCAAGAGGCACTGTAACGTCACGATTCACAACGCAAGACTGGAAAGTGTCAGACCCACTGTACTGTACAACTAGCACTGCTGGTGCACAGTCAGACTCACTGTACCATACAGCTAGCACTGCTGGTGTACAGTACAGTTAGCACTGCTATTGTCAGATATGCATCTACCCACCACCCCACATCAGTTGCTGTTGCATGCAGCTTGCTTCCTTCTCAACACGTGGCAGGTGATCTCTTTGCACATATGTACCTCCCCTTGCGCAGATGCGCGCACACAGACTCTTTGAAAATTGTACCTTAAAAATACAATCAACTGCTCCAAATATTTAATGGTGGAAGCACCACCCTCCCATCTGTCCTCACAGCAAACATGTTTGGTTCAATTATACCACACCAGCACCCCAACCTGAAGAGACAGATTTTGCAGTTGGTATCACCAATGCCACTACTCTTTAAACACAGAGAAATCCAGCTTCCAAGAGCAACCCACCCTGCCTGTGGCCCTTGCGCAGTGGCAGCCCAGGTCCGTGGGACACAGCTGTCACAGAAGGACCTGGAACTGGCCGGGACAACATCATCACCACAAACTGGAAACTGCAGCACAAGTACAAGCAGCTCCGAGAGGGGGCACTTGCTTGCTAAGGTGACTGGCTGTGTTTTATACCAGACTGTTCAGGCTGTCAAGGCCAGTGCACCTCTGCAGAAGAGCTGGCAATCTCCGGAGTTCTGAATGCAAGGTAGTATTACAAAACAGCACTAGCAGGAACAATTTCTTCAAGGCTTTTTTATAGAACAGCACAGAAAAACTAGGAGGAAGTAGGTGTCACACCACAGATCATCTAAAAATATTCAACAGACTTCTAAAACATAATCAACAGATTTCTGTATTCAACTTAAAGCAGAAATATCACCAAACGAATTCTCTACACACTTCATCATACAGTAACTGTAAAGGTTTTACACATGATTAGATTCCAAATAAATACCAAGTCTTAATAGCTCCCATCATCTGGGGACAAAAAAAGACTACACTGGTTTATGTTACAGCGAAAACCAGCAGCGGGTACACTGATAAGCTGAACACAATGAGACCCATCAGCCTCCTAGTCACGGTCATCTTAGCTCATGGATGAAAAAGGCCAGCAGAGATGGATCAAACTAGAATGATTTGTATAATAATACTCAATTCTTAAATAATGTTTCTCAGCAGTTTCAAAGCACAAAAGATGGGTGTCATTATTCCCACTTTACCTATGGAAAACCGACCACATGGGAAAGAGCCCCACTTCAAACTCTCATAGAGGGGCTTTAACTGCAATATATATAACCCTACCACAAACTGAGCATGCTCATCACTGATGGAAATCCAAAAGTAAAAGAAATCTAGTGGGCATATGTATGTTTCTCTTAGAACAAAAGCACTTTGCTTCTACATAATAATTTGTAGAACAGTAATATTCTACAAATAATTTTCTGTCCCTCAGTCAGCACTATTGCTGTTTCTCATGGAACAAAACCACTGTTGATATCCTTTCATATTTAGAAAAACGATCACTGTATAACTATGATCTGTCCTGGCACTTGCAAAATATTTTTACTTGCATACACACAAAAAATTTCAATTTAAATGCTCCTCAGCTTCAAGAAGTCACAGAACAAAGTGATTCATGTTTGTGTTCATGTATACTCACATGCACACACTAACAAGCCCACAACACTAAAACATTGTGTGGCATCCTAAATAACTTGACACAAACAACATGGACTCCCTTACAAATATGAAGCTAAGGAGGTTTTAGTGATTCCCCTCCTCCCTGTATAACTTTATCTGTTGGGTCTGCAGCTTAGTTACAAAAATAAACGGGAACAATGTCAACCAGAATCTATAGCATCTGTCAGAGCCAGTTTCAAGGGAACCATAGCTGATGGAAGCTGGGGCCAGGCAGTTAGGATCACATGCAATGTGCACATCGACAAAAAAACGCCTTTGAATTTTTAGACAAAACACCAGGGAAGTGCTGCTAATCTGGATTACATATTCAGAGCTCTGAAAAAAAATCCACATTTTTAAAAGTATATCAATGACCAGCCATTGTAAGTAATACAGACTATGGCTTGACAGTGATGGCACAAAAACTCAGTTCAGAGTTGTGAAATACTGGAAGTCCAGTAAAACATTTTGCAATAATGCGTGATGTGTCCTCTGGGTCCTCTATTACACTACAGCATGAACTGATCTCCAAGATCAGGATACAGTAGCATAAAGCATATAGAAAACCTGAACTATTAGCTTGTTATTAGTATGCACATATTTTCTTGGTACATTACTTCATTTGTTTCTCGCACACACTTACTAAGGCTATAAACCCAAGTTTAAAAACCCTAGATAGTCTATAGAATTACATACATATATCTAGAATCACATGAAATCAAAGAGATCTACAGAAAAAAATAAAATGGGTTAGATAGTATTGCAGTGTACTACAGGCTTACATTGACCAGTGCACTTTCAGTCTTTTACTGTCCAATTGATAAAACTTTATAGCAGGTAACAGTTGCATGAATCTCTAAGTACCAAGGACAGGCCTACTGATAAGCAATTCTGTTGTCCTGCTCATTTGAGCAGACCTCTTCAAGCACACAATGAACTCCCAGCGCTCTCCAGGCCTCGAGCCCTGGTCAGATATCCAGCACACTGCCACTAAAACTCATTCATGCAGACCCTGTCACCAACCCACACTCCTGCTCACTAGCACAGCCATGGCTATGGCTATGCAGTGAACTTAACTCATTTTCCTTTGGCAAGGGGGAACACTGGGCGTGTTTCAGCTTAATCTGCCCAGTGAACTGCTCAGCCACCTACACAGATACACTGGCACCAACTAAGGAAATGCTCAAAAGCAGCTGTGAGCTGACCAGAGACAACTTCACTGGCACTGTTACCAGAGAAAATGTCTATCAAAGCAATCTAAAAGATACCTGCCTTACCACTTCCTTCACAGTAGCACAGGCATATGGCAGTCCTGTGCACTGAGAAGTTTCTGGAATGCCAGCTCTATCAGGGCTTAATAAAAACTAAGCAGTGAAAAAAAACAGGCAAACCAAAAAAACCTAATGAAACAAAGTTTCTTGTGAAGTTGCATTAACAGTTATGATTCCCACCCAAAGCAATCTGGATAACAATCTGATCTGATAAAAGGATCCTCCCTCCCTCATGGAGGTTGCTGCAAAACAGGTGGTCTAGAGCTGAGCTCCCTTTTTCCTCCACAGCTATTAACAGAGAGCACCATGCAAATTCACAGATTTTGAGAATATACACTATCAACTAAGGACAGTGCATTTCACCAAAATTATTGTGTTAGTCTACATTACACTTTTAAAAATGAGAAGTAAATGTCACTCAACCAGCTGGAAACTGTTGCTTCTTCCTTGCACACCCTATCACTGGATCATAAGACCAAAGTGGATCAGTACCCAGTGTCTTCACTCAGACACACTGGGTCAGCCAGTAGATTTTTGTTTAGAAGGCAAACAGAACAGTTAACCTATGAAATAAATTCAGTTTTTACATGTAAGAGCATTCCCTATGAAAGATAACAAATTATGGTTTCAGTAACTTTTGTTGTTTTTTTTCCCAGGCACTCACAAATTTAGAGTTCTTTAAGTTTTCAGGACATTATCTATGGAAAACTAAGCTTGTGCTCCAGGGACCTTCTCAGTGTATTTAATTGATCTGATTTACTTTTGGCAATATCCCTTACCTGCAGGTCATGTATGCCGAGTACTTTTAAAAACAAGCTAAAAGCACGCCAAAATAAGACTCTAGAGACAGTATCATTAAAAATGCAATCTATCAAATATAAGCTAATCTTTACTAAACTTTTTTCTTTAGCTCAGATGTATTACTTTTTTATTCCTATCAGCACCTAGGAGTTTTGAATGACACAACCGCAGACGTATTTTTTTCAGAGACAAATTCTTAATGGCAGTTTTCTGGCTCCAAGTCTGACAAAACTTTTTTTCCCCAAAATTAAACCTTTCTAATTTCTACTGATTTCACGGTGATGTTTGCTGTACTTATAACTCTTCTGATCAATCCCCCGACTTCTCACGTTTGTGAAAAACATTAACTCATGGCTAACACCACCCTCCCTCTCCCCCAGCTAAACTGACTGTTCTCGGTAAAATACATACTTAACAAGCAGTACAAGAAACTGCAGGCGGAAACAGAATAGTTGGGACAAACCTCTGGAAGTCATCTTGTCCAAACCCTCTGCTCAAGTAGGGCCACCCAGAGCAGAGCAGGCTGCCGAGGACTCTGTTCAGATGGTTTTTGAATATCCCCAAGGATGGAGATCCATAACCTCTCTGTGCCACTGCTCAGTCTCCCTCACAGTGATGCGTTTCTTGATGTTCGGGGAAAATGTCCTGTGTTTCTGGCTGTGCCCATGCTTCTGGTCCTGTCAGTGGTACCACTGAGGAGGTACCCTGGCCTCATCCGCTAAGCACCCTCCATTACATTAGCAAATTGCTCTGAGCCTTCTCTTCTCCAGACTACAGTCCCAGCTCTCTCAGCCTTCCCCCGTTTGAGATGTTCACCCCTTCATGATCTTCCTTGCCCTTGCCTCAATTCTCTCCACGATGCTGTCTCCTTCACTGGGAAGCCCCGTAACTCCCAGCAGTGGCTTCACCAGGGCTGAGGCGTGCGGAAGGGTCGCCTCCCTCGACCTGCTGGCAGCACTTCTGCCCTCCTCCATTCTCCACCCTCCACCGCCTCAAGCTCAACCTTCCGCACCGGCTGGCCCCGGCCCGTACCGCCGCAGGAGCCGTTCCCCCGCCTCGGACCCCTGCGGGTTGCCCGGGCCGGCACCCCCGCCCCTGCGCTACCTCACGCCCCGCGGGCGCTCCCCTCAACGCCCCGAGAACCGGGCTCGTGCCGCCCGCGGTCAGGCAGGAGCCGCTTTCCCTGCGCGGGCCGCTCCCCGCCGCGAAACGCCACCGCGCTGCGTTTAAACGGGCCGGGCGAGGGGCAGCGCGGCTGCCGGCCCAGCCCGCTCCGCTCACCGCAGACGGCGGCGGCACCCGCCCACGCGCGCCCTTGTTGCCCGGGGCCCCCGCGCGGCGGGTCCAGGCGCGAGCAACCCCCGGCGAAGCCCGCGTGAGCGCAGGCCGGCCTCGCGCCCGCCCCGACACGGCGGCTGAACGGACAGCGTCGGCCGGGGCAGCCCCACGCGCCTGGGAACGATTCTGGTCGCGCTACAACGCCTCCAGGCACGGAGCGTGAGCACAGACACCGCGCCAGCAGCGGGCACCGGGCGCGGCCTCCACCCCACCGCAGCCCGGCTTGCTCGGCACAGCCGCCCAGGCCAGGCGGAAGGGGTTTAAAACCTACAGCTCCTCCCAGATTTGCAGCTCTCTGCACATCTTGCGTTGTTCAAAGGAATCCTGAGAACGCATCGTCCCTTCACCTGTCACTGCAGAAGGCAACAACCTGTGTCAGGTGCGTTCAATTACAGCGCTCACCTCATGGCACCAGTCTCATTGCATTTACAGCTGAGAAGCAGCAGCTTTTTTGAGTACTGAAATGATTTGCAAGTAGTATCCGATTGCAAAGCTTGCTTCACACCTAGCAGCTCCAGCGCTCAGCAGATCAGGTGGCCTATAAACAGCAGAGGAGCCCCCAGAGCTGCAGACATCTGTGTAGATGCACAGAGGGCAGGTGAGGTGGCTTTATGGGACAAGCGAGCAAGACATACAGACATGCCCTCTGCATGGCACCAGCATGAGAATGTGATAAACACATAAATGTATTGACTTTCGCAAGTCATAGGTGTGGTTATGTGGATATAACTGTACGAGTTTACAGTAACAGAAACAAAGCTCGCTAAAGACACAAGATTAGACAACAAGTTAAAAAGGGTCAGAACTCTTGAGCAAAACGGAGTCACATAGCAAAAGAATTTGTAAAGGGGGAGGCTTGATATAAGAAAAGCTAGTGCCTAGAAAACAAAGTACTTTTCAGCTTAACTTAGGTCCTAGAAAGAGAATAATGTTTATGTTGTAAGTCTGTGGAATGTAGTGGCCCCACTAAACATGAGTTAATTGTTTCACACTAGTCTTCTAAAGTATCTTTAGTTTTAAAGAACAATGTTTGTGTTGTAAGTCTGTGGTGAGATAACAGGATTTAGTGGCCCCACTAAACACCAATGAGTTATTTCACACCATCCTTCTACTTACCAGTTAGTTTAGAGACAGAGCCTCCCAAACATCTGCTAGCTTGGGATACTCCTTGCAGGAAGGTCACACCGTTTTAAATCTTTGCTAGGTATGAAAAGAATTATAAATATAGCTGGTTTCAGCTAGTTGTGTGATTACTGGGGCATCCAACTGTGCCAAAGGTGAAAAGTACACTGTAAGGAAGACTGGTTACTTCATCTTGAAGACCCCTACTCACAAGAGGAAGACGGCTTACTTCATCCTCAAGACCCCTGCCCACAATCACCAAAGAGCAGTGTGCAGACGCCAGGAGGAGGAAACTTATGATAATAAGTTCTTGGAGCTAGTTATAATATTCCCCGCCTATACATGGGAATTATGAATATGTATGTAACTAATGTAATAGTGAAAGTATATAAACCTGTAACAAATACTAATCACTGGCGCCTCTGGCTACGGTCATGCGCCCAGTGCTGTTGCTTTTGCTTTATTGACTTTGTCCCTCAATAAAACCTTGTTATCTTGTTTAGAGGAGTGAGTTTGTATTTCACAAGAAGATCTGATTTTCCACTTTACATTATGTACGACCAGGATTACAAAACCGGAAGTGTTCAACTTCCTGACTAGGAATGCCTCTTGAACAGACCGAATTTTAAATCCTACTGGTTACACATGAACTACACAGTATGTCTGATTTAATTCATTTATGGCTTGACCATTCACCCAAACCCACAACTGACCTGTCATTATCCAACTCATCCACAAACCCAGTTATACCTGTTTGAGAACTAACTTGAACTATAATACTTCATAATTTTAACAGAACACGCCAACTCCACAAAGACATCTTGCTACTCACACTAGGACGTTACCTAAATAATGGAGTACCTTAGTTGTCAATTAACTTTATTAGGCACCAAAGTTATGCCTGCATCCAGGAGTGTGTCAGTCCTGTTGGCATGGCACATACCAGGAGTTTCTCCCAGTGGGCACAATCTATGACAAAACACCGGAAGAATACCCAACACCCACATACAGATCTATCCCCAAGGCTAAGAGCAGGAACAATCATCTGTTCTCCAACACAGGAGGGGAACCATCAATTCCTTTTGCGTTCAGTAACCCAAGAGTACTCATTCACTAAAGAATGAGAACCAGGGCCATTTTTTGTCTGGGAAAAATAAAATGCAGGTCTCCTACAGCAATAATTTTTATCACTAGTCTCCCAGGTACTTTCAGATAAGGAAAAGATGCATAGTTAGCCCAGCCTGACATAGCTGAACCATTCTGACTGTAACAGTAAGAATCTACTACTTCAATTATTTCATGCAATGACTGTCCTTGCAACAAGAGGCCCCTGCCATCAGGTGAGAACCCTGACCATTAGTCAAGAGCCAACCACGTGTGGCATTCCCTCTCAGATGCAATGAATATTCATTTTAAGCAGAGGAAACAAGCTCCAAATGCAGATCCTTTAGCTGCAAGAGCCTGTTGCATTGTTGAACTGTTCACTAAACAAAGCAAACAACATTCTGAGTTAATGCTCTGCTAAGTACTGTCATGTTTCTTTCTAGGCACACCTAGAAAGTAAAATCTAGTTCCCTTCAGAATTAGGCAGTAAATCTTTTTACAAGGATTACAAATTTGGATGTGATTCTGGAATCATCACATGTAAAACAAATTAGTTAGCAAATCTGCATCATATTTAGATATACAGGGTACTACAGATTCTTTTTTTCCAGACATCATCTATACAAGGAATAAAAAAATTTCTAGAAGTATTCTGAAAACCCCAAACAATATTAATAATAATAATAGAAAAAAAAAATACAGCTAGAAGATCACAGCATTCCCTAACAAGCACAGGAAACAAGCAAGTAATAAGAAAACTTAATTCCCAAATATACTAAACCTGTCTACCTTTTTAGGAACAGTAATTCAGATTTAAAAATCAGCACAAGTGACACAGCAGTACTTTAAGACTTAGAGATTAGATTGCAATACCTAAGCAGTCTGTGAGCATTAACTTCTCCTGTAGCAAAATAAACCTGGAAAATATCCAGAGGTTTTGCATAGACACTAAAGGTCACAGTGGGAAAAGTAAATGAAGCCTGATCAAATGCATACAGGAACAGCAGCAACAGTAAATGCTTCAGATATTCAGGGGAAAAACTCAGGGAGAAAAGAGATTTTGAAAGTTAAGCCTGTAAATGGGAAAAAAAGGCAGAGAAGGCAATTTTGGAGCACAAGGGTCAAGCAATTGATTTTGTATTTCTAGTGCATATTCTCCAAGAAGAATAAGCCAATGTGAACAAGATGCTACATCTCAACAGAGATGTCAGCGATCCTTAATTATATTTCTAGGTTAAAAAAAATCCTTAGAGCATAGCATTTTAAAAAATACAGAAGAATAGAGGTGAATAATATACCTGTCATCCCAGAAGCAAAATCTAATGAAGACTGGGATAAGGATCGCTGAGATGTTACTACTAACAGCAATGCCCTCTACTTGATAAGGTTATTCAATTCAGTTACTCTCTGAACAAATTAATTCCTTGTCTCAAATCATCTGAAAATGTTGTTCTTGTTCCCTAGTATCATGACACAGTAAACACAACATAATGAACCACAAAATGCAATTATCACACCAGTGCACAGTAAATTAATTCTCAGAGGCCTAAAACAGCCTGTAATATTCAGCATTGTTTAGAAAAGGAGGAAGATAGTCTAAACCCTAGCTCCAGCCATTTTGCCATTTAGACTATTTCATTTTTTTCAGACTCGGAAGCTGTTGTGATGAGCCAAAAATCATTCCTCCAGGTAGTACCTGCATTTGTTTTTCACAGTGGGTAACAGCAAACTAGTGTTTACTTAGAAAGGTTGATCGAAGCATTATCTGAATTGTAAACCCCCAAGTTTTCTAATATTCATATGGGGCTGCAGTTTTATTTTACTGGAATCCTATAGTTGTTCTGACTGCCAGCACACTATTTTAGAGTCAGAAGTGATGAAACTAGAAATGCTAAGATGAAATAGGATAGGACAAAACATAGTTATTGCTGTAAATTGTCCAGAATGCTTATAAAAGTACCACAAGATATCACTGACCATAAAGTTGTGCTTGACCTTCTCTCCTATCTGGACTACATCAAAGTCTGAGAACTTTAAGGGTGGGGTGGAAATCAGGAATTTCAGCACATTATTAACCATCCAGAAAAAAAAAAAAAAAAAGAGAGAGGAAAAGGGAAAAGAGAGGGGGAACAGGGGGGAAGTGGAGAGCTTATTTTATCTTCTGATTATTTTTACCACATTCTCTTTTCCCCTCTGAAATCCAGTCTTTGTTACTGACACTTGCATGTCAGTAATAAAACATCAGGGTGGATGTGTGAATACATTTTGAACATTTAAATTGTGAGTCTCCCAAAACTGAATCAAGCATATGCAGTGAAATCAGCAGAAATACTAATAAACACAAGACAGAAATAAGTGTTACTGTATGCTTCTTTTCTATGTACACAAACAGAGTTCTCTTACCTTTTGTTGGACTCTGGTTCTGATCTATAAATCCTTTCAAGTCTCCATTTGTGGAAGTCACACCAACCTGAACAAAACATTTTTAAGTCTTAAAATACAATAAACCTTTCTATGTTTTCTATAATGCAACTAACGGTATTATAAAAGTAATCTGTCCTGCATTTCTGAAACATCGTAATTCTATGGATAGTAAGGTCTAACAAGAGCATGAGATTCAAAGCAAAGGATCAGAGCCATTTAATGTGTATATATGAAGACAATTCTAGCTAAGTTCTTACCCCCCAAAACCCCCTAAATATTCTGATACTGTACTATACATACATGGCCCAAGCAGCACATTCTGGCTATTATGGTGTAAATCACTGTCCCCTCAAGACAAGACAGAGCAGCTGCCACCACTGATACATCAGAAATCTGCCTGATGTCTAGTATTCCAGTACTAAACTGCACAGTCTACAGGTCTGAGGAGACATGACAATTGATGCACTTTAAATACAATTCTCTAGTCTTCAGAAATAAACTGGTTTACCCTGAGGGTAAGTTACAAGAGACACAGAATTTAAAACGTACACAGAATGGTGCATTTCCGATTTTGACATGTACACACATCACAGAAAGGCAGAGTTTGTATAGAACAGCACAAGTTCACTGTTCCTGAATGAGGGAGGGAAGAGCTGGAAAGTCGCTCAGATAACAAGACACAGGCCAAGCAGCAGCAGGTAATGCTCAGGCATTCTGCAGTTTTAGAGCATCATGCTTGCACAACCTTAATAACTTCCATTTAACAAAGCATTTTGTTTTGCTTCCCAGCCAGAAGCTGTGGTAAGTACCGAGGGACTGAGCCCCATTGGAGCAGCAGACAAACTAATTACTACAAAATATCTTTTTAAAATATTATAAAATCTGAGTACTTCTGTAAATAATTGGGACAAAGGGTTCAGGTATCCAAGTTAAGAAAAACCAATCATACAATCAAGGATCAAATATTTGCTCTGTTTTACAATGTAATAATACTGGAACATAATGCTAGGGCAGCTCATCAAACTTTGATAATTTCAAATCAGAGAATAAGTTAATTGCAGGCAAATTAAACAGTAGTAACATAACTCTAAAAATAAATTATGCACGAATAAAAAATACCTAGTACAAGCATTTAAGCCACACAGTTCCCCTACACACACTTGTATTCAGCAAGTAATTTTTGAGGGAGAAACTCTGCACACAGCAATGTGACAGACACTTTTGAAACTACTTCTAGTAGAAGGTATTTTCACCACCAGGAGCAATGTACGGACATTAACTGTTGCTGCACTATGCTGATCATAACATTCTGCCTAATGAGCTAAGTTACGTGCTTCTGTAAACAAGCCCTTAGAGCTGCTCAATACAGTTCATGAATTTATCTTGAATGTTGTCTGTGTCAGACTTGTTCTTTCCTGTCACACCCAACTAGACAGTCATATACTGTTCCCAACAGGCAGCAAGTGCTTCGTTGTTGCAGACTATGATTATCACCAGAAGTTGCTTTTGAAACAGAACAACTCTGTCTCATTCTTTCCTCTCAATTTTCCCTTTTGTCTCCCACCAGGTGGCAGCGGTGCAAAGGCAATGCAGCAAGGCTGCTAAGGGTGAGAACGTGAACGACTGGATTTGAGCAGGGAAAAGACCACCACCTGAAAACAAATGCAAAACGTCTCCTATAACGTTTTGGTAGCTGGTCCATGCAGAAAACAGCTGCATTCTAGTATCCTTCCTCCCCGGGTGCTTGGGTGGCAGGGAAAGCTACTGTAGTAAGAAGTTACTCTGATTCCTTACAGTAAAAATGTATTCTTGAGGAGGTATTTAAAATAGAGCTTGGAAAGGTGAGTAAATTGCACAGCATATGGCACTGAAAGGGCATTACGACTGCAAAGCCAAGATGAAGAGCCAGCACTCTTGGATCATACTGCTGCTGCCTTTACACAATAAACAACAGTATGAGTTTCTCCCTAGGACCCCTGCCTCTGCAAGAAACAGAACACCACAAACAGGAGATTTTAATTCAGAGAAGGAAAAGGGGAGCCACAGGGATAGAGTATATATAAAGGGCCTTAACCCATTCCAAGAGAAAGGATAAGAATTACTATTCCCATGAACATCTTCAAAGACAGTACTACCAATTAGTTCACAATTGAACCTTCAATTCTAGATTTACAACTGTACTTTTCCCTACTGATTGGTATCAGTGCTTCAGTTAAATGCTGGAGATTATATACTTACGAACTGTCAGCCCAAGATGACTCCCCCAGCTGTTACAAAAATTCAAATATTTACATTTAATTCTCTGAAAGGTTTAAATTACTTAACTGATTGAATATTTAAGGAAATGTAGCAAAGTACTTGAATCCTTTTCTGTATCTTGTACTTCAGGGATCCAAAAGATACAAAATTACAGAAGACTTTTCGTTTGCATAGAACTATATTTTTTCATGATTATAGTCCTAGTAACACATTTATAAAGAGCATCCGATTAACAGCAACACTTCTCTCAATTTTATAATCTTAATATCTATGTTTAGAAGAGCTTGAAAACAAACCTGAATTTCGTGAGAACTTAAATGAGAAACATGGCAAATTTAAAGGAATTTGTTTCTTTTACAGAAGAATTATCATAACTAAGCCTGCAGAAGCAGCAAAGTGTGACACAGTATTACAATCCTGCAGCACATGAACTTTATGCGATTCCATTTTGATGTGAGGGATGTCCCAGGCCATATTGCTATCTGGAGGCTGTACCGTCCACTACTTCTGGGAGCCTTGTCATTTAACCACTCCTAAGCTGAAACCAGTAAACAAGCCAACACTTACATATGTTCATTTTTTACTTTCCATACAGCTCACGTTATTTCTGCTTTGTAACACTGCCCCAGACTGTCTGCATTACTGGGTATAGCAGGAATTGGACTCCTACTTCTGTCCATCTACGGCAAGATTAAGCAGCCATGAAGTAAAATGAAGCATGCAGTAAAATGCACTTGGCAGGCCTTTGCATCCTATTAAATGTTTTCATCAGGTTTTCTTCCCCTTTCCTAGTAGGTAGGTAAGAAGTTTCCAAATGGGGTGTGGGGAAAGAAAAAAAGAATCACAATCAGAGTCTGGAATGAAGCAAACTGGCATGAGCTGCTCTTGCAGCTTATCAGCCTTCTGATAAGAGGCTCCGCCTGTGATCCTTCCCTTACCTTACAGAAAGCAACTTTCTCATTAACGTGAAGTTTTCATTCTTTCTGTCCTAGAATTAATCTAGATTCTAACACAATGAAGTTGTAAATTAGCAGGGAATCTACTAACTGGCTGTTTCCTTACGTCTGTAATTCCTAACAGATTCATTTGTAGACATACTGTAGTATATTACATATATTACATACATATATTACAGAAACATCTTGGGTAGGACCTAAAAAGGGTGCTCTCACCATCATCTAAAAGAAATCTGCCTGGGCTATCAATACAGTACAGCTAGTGTCCTTTATGTTGTTTTTGAAGAGTTTCTTGTGTCTTGTTTAAGGCCCTCTTGACTTCAGCAGTTAAACTATTGACATGTGAAAGGAGAACTATTATAGCCATTTAACTGATCTCATCTATGCAAAGAAAACCACTCTCTTATGAAGCAGTGACAAATAACTTTACAAGCATATGCATACGAATTCAGATCAGACAATAAAAACTGTCATTCAAATAATCTGAGTCACATTATTTATTTTGTCCTAAAAAAGTAAGTTCACTTCCTCATTTTTTCACAATTTGTCATTACTGTTTCAGTGCCTTCTTATTTGAAGGACAGAAGGAAATGGAAGTACAAAGCAGACAAGAAAAAAGCATTTTATGATATAAGCAAAGAATAACCCATGATGACAGGGAGATCTAAATTGCATCTGAGTTCAATGCATATGGTAAGCACGTAAACATCTCATCTCCAGGAGAATCTGTAACTTTATTCATCCTTTCATTATTCACAGCTGTTCTGGTTGGATTTGTTTCCTAAGGAAGGTCAAATTACCCATAAGCAATATTCCACAAGCAGATACTACAAACTGTCCTGCATTTAGAGCAGTCAGCCCAGTCTTGATAATTCTCCCATCACGTACTCAAAATGTTAGCAATCAGAGTCTGGAAAACTAGTGATGCAGAACGTTATTCATCTTACATACACATTCAACCTATGGAAGCAGCTTGCCATGTGTTTGAAGCGCAAGCTTCCTTGAAGGCAAAGTTGCTCAACACAGCTTATGCATGTGAGATGCAAAGACATCTTAGCCTAAGCTCACTGCACTTTTTCTTGAGATGCATTAGGAGAACAAACATCTCCCTATGCTTCTGTGTCCCAGTTGAGGGGTACTGATTTCAGAATATAAGAGGTGACAGCTTCCTGATGTGTACATGCTTGATTAAAGATAGGACCTTTAAGAACTTCCCAGATGTTCAAATGCCAGTACTTTAAAATTCCCTTTCCTCGATGCTTCAACAGAAAGAAAAAAAGATGGAGATAGCTCTGCAGAGCTTTGTCCCTCAAATCACTCAGCAGATCATTAAAATATTTGAGACAGTAGAAACAAACACTAACCTTATACTTGAAATGGGTTTCAGGCTGCAGAAACCCACAGACACGCTAAACCCCAGAACTCTAAAAATTCAGAAGCATTCCTGGGACTTCTAACAGCAACAGAGAACACTATTGGCCTGAGTGGGCAGTTCTGAGAAACTAAGGTTGGGAAATCCTGAACAAGTACTACAAATGAGGACAGAAAGCATATGAACGCCCTTGTTTTCACACTTTGCAAATCCTCTAAACAGGTATACTTAACATGAAAACTGAAAACAACATGAGTTCTACTTTCATCTGCACCACAAACTAATTTTTTTTAATAAACCCATAAAAGTTAGATAAATAACTAGGTTTGCATAGTTTAATTCGCAAAATTTCAAAGTATGCATACTAATAAAAATATTTATTCTGTAAAGTAACCATAACCTTGTGTTAAACAACAGCAGAACCATTATTTCTATATTCAGCACAAGCGTAGGTTGCCCAGACTAAATGTCTCATGTCTGTCCTTGAAGGTTTTCAAAGTGCAAAGCTCTGAGCAGTCATCAACAAAGCACCAAGCAGCTGGGTTCTGAACTGGAGTGTCAGAGCTTCACGCCAAGCACCATAGTGGATGGCCTCCTGAGATCCCTTCCAACTTACGTTATTCTGACTCTGCCATACAACACACCATGGATTTTATTTGCTTTGGTATTTATCCTTTGACTGCATTGAACAAAAGGTCAACACAAAAAAGATTTCGATTTGTGCAGCTGTTTCACATACATCAATAGAATTACCTATTTATACAACAGTTGAACATGGCCTATGAAATAAGTAAATCAAAAGGCTTTGCACATACACACCAATTTATTTTCTGGCATGGTCAGCTCAAATCAAACTTTTAGACATAAGACATCCAAAAGCCTTACCTGAAACTACACACCAAATGAAGCTATTAATAAAGACAACAGAAATTTCCAAGACTTGAGAATTAATTTTACCAAACTATGCCCTTGTCAACAACTTAACCAAATATGCACAAAAGCTTTTGCAGTTACTGAACAGAGTGACATCCTATGGTTACCTGCACTTTACTTGTGTTGTGTTCAGATTTAGACTGCAGATGCCCTATCAAAGTCAGTCAACAGGTAAACTGCCCAAGACTGAAAGTCATACTCAACTCAGCGACCACAAAGCTTAATCAGAACTGTTCTCTATACAAATTGTGTACCACAGGAAGCACAGCTAATTAGGCAGAAAATTAGGGTCAGGATGTTACACATTTCATAAGCTTCCTCAGAACTCAGGACAGGGGAGTCAATACAGAGCCTCTAGACACCATAATACAGGCTTGTTAATGCAGCAGATGAAGAAACAGGAAGTCCCCGAGTCTTGTAGGCACCAAGCGTGCACCGGGATCAGTGAAGAAATCTTTGTGTTCTTTCTTGAATTTTTATACTTGGACTCAGAAGCATTTTGCTCTGGTGCAAAGGTGAGACGCTTCAACACAATGCGAAGCTCCCTAATAATTCTGGAGCAGTGTTAGAGGAATCATAGAATATCTCAAGTTAGAAGGGACAAATAAGGATCAATAAGGAAATAGCATAAAGCATTGCCCCAGTTATCAACCTGACCTATAGCTGAGTAAACTCCACATCCCTTAACAGCTTCTAACCAGTTTAAATTTATCAAAACACTGCAGAAAATGATGGGGTATGCATTTGTGGCATACAAAATCCAGACAAGATCTTTTAATTTGAAGATCTTCGTGTTTGATTTCTTGCGTGGACAAATACAAGACATGAAACATAAAGCCCTTCAAATGCCGAAAGCCAGAAGCGACTGGCAGCGTGCCAAGATAAAATGCAATTCATATTGCATAATTATACTTACATTTTTTGCCGTCATGTCAGACAGTATTGCTTTATATTCTGCAAAACCATAAGATATCCCTTTTCATCTTCACAGGATCTTTAAAATGCACATCCTGTAAGGCAATAAAATATCTTAGTGAAAATACACTTTCAGTTCCCTCTCTAGCTGAAACCCTGCATATCCAGAGGATACTCTGCACAGATACTAAAAATGTACATTGCTTGGAATAGGCAGAGATGTAATCTTACATATAAAAGTCCAATTTACCTAGAGGCCTAACTATATTAACATGCTAACAAAGCATGTTATACCATTACTAAAGTCTTATTAAAACCACGCAATTGTTTGCGTCTAATGCAGACTGGCTCTAAAAACTAGAAGGGAATGAATTCTCTCCATTGTGCCTTCAGTCTCCAACAACAGAAAGATTCTACTTCCATCACTGCAGACATCCAAGACCTTGATAAAAAATAGGATATGCTTACATATACACAACACACAGCAAACATTAAGTATTTTTAGGAAACATCCAAGAAAAAATGTTCCAGTTCAAACTCATCATCTTAATATTTCCAGGCTTTATTATTATGTTATTTCATTAATTTATTTATTATATTATTAGACCTATGTAATTACAATTATAGAATTAGAATTCCAGGAAGAGACAAACATTTTGGTACACTGAAAAATACTTCAAGTAACATCTTCTGTAAAATGTAAGCTTCTATCAGTCTTACAGAAAACCAGAAGAAAAGGATTTACAAATCAATGCTGGCGGCACAAACCATTTTGAAGATTGAATTAACTTGACAAAGCATTTTAAAGTACTCACTTTGAAAGTACTTTTAAAGTACTAGTTGCTGTTAAAAACATGGACTACAAAATACATCTGAATTGCATTTGAAAGTGTAAATAATTCTCCCTGTCTTACACATCCAAGTGTGGAATCAATTCAGCAAGATCTTTTGGAAGATGCCTGAACTAGTTACCAAAAATGAGTCATGGCCATTTAGAGCAAAAGTCACTTGCTACAAACGCAGGGTGCAAATCGCTATTTCCTCTGTATTTTAACCTACACAAAGTTTGAGAGTGGGCTGTGCCTTCACCTTCCTTCTAGAAAAGGGCTAGAAGTTGTTCCAGTAGTGTGTGTAGCTAATGGGGAACTCCACCATCACTGCACTAGTGGTTTTGAACAATGCAAAAGAATTTTAAATTCTAGGATTTCTATAGATTTCTTGCTTTAATCACATATCATATCAATTAAAGTGGCATGCGAGTTACTGGAAAAACATTTTTTTCCTCTTAAGAGGTATTCTCCATTTCTTGTCAAGTGAGTTGTATTTATCTTCCTTTGCACCTCAATTTATTGCAGCCACAACTAAGCAGTTACTCCAGCATGCAACCACCACACAATTCTGTCTCCTAAGACATTTGCCCATGAAAACTTCCGAAGTTTTAGTTTCATAACAGAGAATCTAAGAAAATAAGCAGCTTTTTTTTTTTTCTGCCTTCAGAGAGGGCACTAGAGAGGTATATATTCACACCCTGAGTAAAGAGGCTACTGGATCTGTGTAGCAATCCTGAAACCTCAAGAAGAGCCACGGAAAAGCCATAAAGCTACAGTAGTCATGGCAAAGAGCAAATACTGAATCCTTGCATTGCATCTGAAAATTATGATTTGGGTGGCTTTTCCTTTTCCTCCTTCCGTATAAACTCTTCAAATACATCATCTGGAGCTCTGGCAAAAAGCCATGATGCAGTTTGACCTCCCTCTCTTGCTTGAAGAGGCTTTACAAGCAATTTACTCAAATAAAACATAGTTAAGAACACACTTGCTAAGCAGTTTTAACCTGTTTACAGATAAGCAAACTAGTTTCATCTTTGACAGGTTATTTGCTGTCAAGCTTAGTGATCCAGAAGGTATTGTCCATAAACTATTACCATCCTTTGCCACAATGCTCTTTAGCCAGTATGAACAGTTGGTATTCTTCCAGCTTTATGAACACATTCTGTCAAGCTCGAGAAGCCAGACTTTGTGACCCCACCATCTGCCATGACCTCTAGTCAGGTTCAGACAAAAGAACTTACACAGATGGCCTCAAAATGGAGATTCTCTTTACTCCCAATTGCTGTTTGTCAGCTTGCACCACACAGATAGAGAAACATAAACCTCCACCTTTTTGTTCTTTAGCTGGTTTCTACTGAAATGAATCTGCATAAAGACAGGTTTAGAGCCCAAAGGACATGAGAAACAAAGATTGCTTTATTTGAACTAAGGTTGTCCCTTCATAATCTAAGCCTTGGTTTATAATCCACTCCCACCGTTTTGCCTTTTGGTCAAATACCATAAAGCACAGTGAACAACCGAACTGTCCGACTTGGTAAATTTTGAGTTGCAGTTTCTTCTATAACATATGTTGCCTGATAACTCTACACCAATGACGTTAAAAAGCCAGTTTGTGCATCACATTTACAAAAACCCAGATAATCAAGCTTTAGTTACAACAAACCATCTGAAGTGCTAGAGTGTTCACATGATGGATCTATTCTGAAGTTTCAGTGATACTGAAGCTGAATCCCAGTACAAGAAGCAATGCAGAACAGAAAACAGTTATTTGCAGTAGAGTATTATTTCTGTGGTACAAAGTCTTATTTTTAAATTAGACCTTGAAGATCCACATACTGACTAAATCCCAATAGTAGAAACTAATAAAGCCCAGTACCATAACAATCTTATTTTCTGCCCCTTAAAATTATGTATTTACAAAACTTATTAAAGTATTAATTAAGTATTTACAAAACTTATCCTGTCTTTCTTCAGCTTTCTCAAATTCTTATCAGTACTTTACATATCACACCACACACAGATTCTCCCTGGCCCCAGAGGCCACTTCCACTTCACAACACAAAGTGTCAGTATTAAACAACTATAAATTAAGGCAACTATTGGGCAGTTACCTAAATTGTTATGATGAAAAGTCATCATGGAGTACAGAAAAATATGTAGACATATTCTATTAGAATTATTTTTATCATCACCAACAAGTCTCTTCGTTAACTTGATCAAGAGTATTGCAAAGCAAAAATTATTGCAGGTAACCATGTCACCTTAGAGGAAAGAAAGTGTCATCAGTTTCAAGAAAAAAACCAACACGATTAATGCCAGCCTTTCCACTAGTAATTAGTTTCTATTCTTCACCCTGCTCTCTACAGTACTAACTTTCAAGCTACAGTACTACAAAGCTGATTTCAGAGGACAGCAGCAACAAAAAGATTCCTTATTAATCAGTGCAAGCTCAGTTTTTAACCATTAATTTATGCACAGCATCTACACGGATTAGACCACCTGTTACACATATGTTGCTTCATTGTCTCAGTTTTCAGACCAGTCATATTTCAGAATTATGGAGTACTTATCAGAAATCCACCTGCTCTCAGAAGTGTTTCCCCATCTTTTTCCTAAAATACATTTCAATATCCAACCCCTTTTTGAAGCAATTGAGATAAAAACATAATTTTCGTGAGAATATGTATGTTCTAGTAAGAGTAATTTCCTGGTACCCCAAGAAACAGAAATACAACTTTGTCATCAAATTTCTGAAATTTAAATTACAGATTCTGCATTTCTGTAAGAAGACTCCATTGATTCGTCAAGTGTCTTTCCAGAGTCCTCTTCAGATTACTTATTTCCAGTTCTATCCCTCATTTATGCAGGCAAGAAATAAACTTGGCCTGCAAACTGTAAAAGACAGGAATACCCACATCCACAACATCCAGCTTGTCACTTATTGGAGAACTTCCAAAAGCCAGCCAAGGATGTATTCAACAAGTCACACATGCAGAGTGGGAAATAAGTCACCATCTTCAGTTATCAGACATTAACTGTTATCTTGAAAATAATATTTAAAAGTAGCTCTTCGGAAACATTTGAAAGGAACCCCCACCACAATGCATTTGATGAAGGTCTTGCAGGTACTACAACTTGTTTTTCCAGCTTTTACTGTGTGCAACTGTAGGCCTTGAAAAAAGCTGTAGTAGATAACAGATAAGGTGATTAGAGAGACTGAACAAAGGAAATCTAAGTGACTTGACTCCTAAATAATATTAGGAGTTTCTAACAAAATAAAAGAACATTAAAAGAGTAGTGAGCTTAAAAGCTTCACTATTTAATTCTTCTCATGTGACTCAGAAGACTGCAACCTGTGAATCCAAAATGCAGAAGTCTTTACTACTAACACAAAACCAAAATGAGCATGACTGCTTTGAACTAAGATGCAAACCGAATATGTAAGTAACCTAACTTGAAAGTGAAGATCTCATCTTGTAGTTTGGAGGAACCACCTGACACACTCAGAAGGAACAAACCCAAGCACCTACAGTTGACCAGGTTCTCCTAAATTGCTGTGATTGAGCAAAATGCCAGTGTATCATCAGAGCAAATTAACTGACAGCTCCTGACAACAGTAGCCATTATGGCTCAAGTTTACACAGTACAAAGAATCTGGAAAAACAGACAAGGCCTAAATGCAAGCTCAATTAGTATGAACTGTAGTACTTAAGCTATATAGTGAAAAATCAATGTGACAATGTTTACTGCAGTTTGCTAAAAGTATGTCAGGGAAATATCCCTTCAAGAACTTCATGCAGCAGGTACTGAGGAAAAAATTAATGGGATTCCTTTCAATACTCTTAAGACTTGATCTCAAATGCTACCTCCCCATTACTCTCACTCACTACATTTACTCTCACTGTTGTACATAACATGACTAGCAAAAGCACTGTTGATGGAGGCTACTGAACATCTTGGATCCAAGGGATGAAAACAGGTATGTGGAGGTACAAGTGACAGGAACAGACAACACAGAAATGATATCCAAAACTGTAATCAAACTCTCCCATAGATGAAAGTGCCCAAAGTATCCATGCACTTAACTGCACTGCTGAGCCGCAAGTTCTGCTGCTTGTACAGTCCTGATAGTGCTGAAACCCAAACTCCATTGACCTGGAACTAGATAGTCCTTCCCTCAAGGGACTCAGTTTCTCAGGCATGTTCTTAGACACACCCATTATCAAGCTAGTATTGGTGGTAAACTCTATGTTTAATAACAGGAACAGCACTTATGGCTTATCTCAAAATCAATGAAGTGAAGCATGTCCCTTATTGCTCAAATAAGGAGGACATTACATTAAACATATGGAATAATTCCCAAGTACCTGAACCTTTGAAGGCTCTTTTAATTCCCCAAACTAGCTTACTGTCATTCAAGATAAAGTACGTGGGGCTTGATATCAGAACAGCAAATAATGTTCATGCAGCACTTAAAAAAGTAAGATGATCTAAAATTTCTTTCGGAGTTTTACAGACAACTTTTATCAGCACAGGTACACACAGATATGTTCGGAATTAATAGAAATTTAGCTGCAGCTCTTTTAAGTAGACAATCTATTCCATAAGCTCATCTTTTGTTCTCTAACTAGGTTTCTAGCCCAGGGTTTTCTCCATAGCTGACTACTACATAGGACACAACATCTGGAGCTTCAGTGGAAAAAGGCAGGTACGACTTCCTTACTGAGTAAAGAGCACACTGTATTCTCACAAATGTATCCTTGCCTTAGACATTTCATTTTAGCTATGGATTGACATTTGAAAAATATCAGTGATCTATATGAATGACTGTAAAGTATCTTGGTCAGTTTTGTGCGTTGCCAATAATACATTAGCTCTTCTTTCAATTAAGCTCAACTGAAAAGAGCACTCTGACTACTGAGACTTCAAACAAACCTCTTGCTACCACCAGCTCATATACTGTATAATACATCAGAGAGTAATCAAGATATTAATCTGTTCTTGTAATGAGTTTTAATTTCAAGATTTTAAAATTTCCAGAGTTATCAGTACATTGACGCATACATGGAACAGTTTAACCATCCTGTTGAGATACCCTTTTATCTACACCCTGCAGCTGGAAGGATCTTAACATCCAATGAACTGAAGATAATTCTACATTTGCATTTCATTAAAGATCATCAAGTTATATAGGGATAAAGAACTTGATGATGGAGAGAGCCTTAGTAACTATTCCCTACATTTTCCTTATAATTTGCTAGAAGCTTTTTTCTACTTTGAAGCCATTATTAATTCTACTTTTGAACGGATTGAAGATTATGACAGTATTCACTGAAGGGTGAAGGTTACAAAACTTTTCATACTTTTAGTTATAATTCAGTACAAAGGCAAAAGGGTTTTTTTTCTAGTGATGCACAAGCTCTCAAATATCAATTACAGCACACAGAATTACCTAAAGGGTAATATTTCATGTAATAAGTCACACCAATGTGAGATCCTAACCCTGCTATCATTGCAAAAAGGGATCTTTCACTTTTTCCCCTACTTATTCCACTTTCCATTCCTTTCCTACGCTACGTGCTCCCAGCAACTCCCATTTATACCTGATCCCCTTAGTGAGCCAATGTAGGTCTAATACTGTCAGAACAGCAACAATGGGGCTGAAAGGAGGAAGTTCAGGTGACCACCTGGGCCTGTGCACAGGGCAGGACTAACCCTCCAGATTTAGTGAGCTGTTTGCTCAGTTCAGTCTGGTTTGCAGAACCACATTGTGACAGTTTCTGGGAGAGAAAAAAAAAAAAATCACTTATAATCTCCTGAAAATTTACTGATGGCTTAGAGGGCAACACAGGTTGGATATGCTTTGTTTGTATGAAGACTACTCCATGCTTTTGAAGGGTTCACTGGAGTGTGTGCGTAAAAATCCATTAAGAAGAAGTGGGATGTTTTACCTTCAGATCACAGTTTTCCTAAGTTCTTACACAGCAAGAAGCAAGATGAATAATTTGCTTTTGACAGACAGCAGAAGCCTGCTGTTCTGCAGAATCAATACACAGCTTGAAATGTTATCAGTTGTATGTATTGATTAAAAAATTTGTTGAAATGTATTTGCAATATTAAGTTGAATTTTAAATAAACTGAAGCTTACAACAATTGGATTGCATATTTAAGAGAACAGAAACACGTTTCCCAAGGTCAAATATATAATGAAAGAAAAAGTTACCTAAATCTTTCCTCACAATAAATGAAGCCCATGCATATGAAGGCTTTTTATTTCACTCTGGAGACATAAGATCACTTTCTCTTGCAGTTCCTAATCTCATTCATAATTATTGGTAATGTTACCACTGTAATTTCTATTACAGGTCATTTACAGTTATTCTGGTAATTACAACTATTGCTCAGATGGGAAAGTTTTAGTACCTGGATGACCGTTACGGTTCACAAGTGACTTTTAATATGTTAATGCATTGGCATTCACATGCCTTAATGCACAAATACTGATACACTTGCTTTCAGACTTTAATTCCCACAAATATCACTCTAATAGCTGCTACCAAGTTGAAGAATTCATCTATGCAACTTTACTAAAAGTTCACAGGCTTAAAACTAGTGTGTACCTGTAATAACCTGACAGTTTCATTCTGAACATACGACCTTATTTTTTATTGATATTTCCACTTACATAGTGGGATGAAATTCCCAGTAACAAAACAGTGAATGAAAATGGTCACTTATACACACAGAACACATCTGCTAACACCCACCATGGGGAAATGGATTATGAGTTCTTACCAAAGCAACCTTTTCATGCACCCTGTCAGATGATATAGTCATTGGACAGAGGTTAGTAAGGGACCCTGCTGAACAACAGAACACCTGAATTGCTGCCATTCACAACCAAATATACCAACAGAACTGAATGCTAACCTTTCCCAGCTTGGTTTCAGTATCTATTGTGACAGCCAACATGAAATGTAAGCTGTCCAAAGTGTTACTTTATCACCAAGTTGGTGCTGAACAAAAAAAATCTAAACATTTCAACAGGTTTCGGTAAAGATAAATATTACCCAACTGACATCTGTAGGCTGTGGATTTTGCAAAGTGTGCCCTGAAAGGCAAGGAATTTCTTCAGCAGTACTAAGTGAACAGCTATATCTAGAAGTTATTTCCAAACACCATCCCTTTACATTTAATTACTATTCTGTATTTCAGTAGAAATAGGACACTCTAGGAAGCTGTGCATTTGATACAGATTATAGTAATGCATAGATTAGAATATACTAGTATGCACATGATTAGCATATATATTATATTACCATATATTATAATATATAGTAGTCTTGCAAACTGAACTATCAAAAATGAATGGTTTGATTTGCTTGGACTTATTTTTATGCTATTAATATTGAAAAGTATAAAAGTAAACTAGAACAGTCTGTAAAGACCTTATTGAAAACTATGACTGCACACAGAAAATAAAGGTAGCAAAGTAGCACTTGCGAGTGCCTCATGTTCTTGCAAAAGAGCTGTAGGCAAGGGGGAGCAGAAGAATTAATTTCATTCTAATACTGGATGTTACAAAAAACACGAAGAACTGAACCAGGAAGTTGTTATAAACTTGTCACTCCCTACCACACCTGCACCTTTTTTTACAGTATTTCCCAGCATATACCTAGTTCTTCAGATCCCACAACAAGCATTTATACCATCAGCTTTGACATGGTATGTGTGCTGTTACCACACCAAAACACTTGGATTGTTTTCCACTGAATACCTAAAATCTTATGATAAACCTGTCCAGTTCCAGGGGCTTCTTGGCTTTGCACACAAGATCTCCACAAGTGTATTTCCTTGCACCAGACTAGACAGTTTATTTTCCCTATTTTAAGATTCCCTGTTGATTTATTAGCAGTCATGTGCTGTGGATGTCATCAGAAAGGCAGAGAGGAGAAGCTCTTAACCATTACACCAAAATGTAAGTAAGAAAAAGCAAACAATTCCAGAAATTGTTTCTTGTTGAAGACAACCCTAGGAATACTATTTTAAGGTAGCACATCAGAAGAAATGCAATTCCAAGAACTGAATTAGACTAGCTGTAACTGAAGAACTCGTTCTGCTCCACATTTAAACTACTGCATCCTATCCATAACAATATGGGCTGCAGCTTCCCTCCCCTAACCATATCAGGTCACTATTCTGTTGCTTCTAGAGATTTTCACCAAACTTTTCTACAGGCACAGCAAAAAAGTCTGCACACTTAAGCCGAATAACACAAGAAACCGTTGAAGGGGATCGAAAGTTGGAAATTTGGTTCCTACTTTTTTGCTAAACCTGTAAGAATAGTTTAGTCAAACCTGCTGAAAGATCTTAACTGTGAGGGTGCTCACAACTGTCCAGGAAACATGTCCAGATGCACAAGGGGCCCTCGCAGTAGTGGTCCACATATGCAAGAACACACATAGTGTTGAGATCGCTTGCAAAGCAGCACTGTGCATTTTGCCCAGCCAAATTGTCTGTCTTACTCCCATTACACTGGATAGCTGCTGTCAAGATGCTGTATTGAAAATCGTACCCTACCCCTTTGTAAAGTGAGGTTGCCAGTCAGAACTCCTTGCAGCAATAAAGTTCATTCCCATCAACAGTGCTTGTTTTTCTGTAAAGGTAATTACATCAATATCATACAGGTCAAACTGTTTGGTTTCGTTGTGTTACAAGAGTAATCTCTGTACAAAAAGGAAGTGGTTAAAAGAAATCCCAATAATTTCACAGTGAAATAAGATCACTCGAGCTCACTCACGAGACAATCTTGTTAATTTTCAGGTTTTTCCTTGGTATAGGACTACATCATTTCACTTGTTACTCTTCCCTCTTCTAGAGGCATCAAACTCACTTCACAACAAAGGTTTTAAACGGAGAATTTGTCCTTTTTTTATCCTTATGACCACCTCTCCTGCCAAATCTATTCTACAATGCAAACTTCTCCTTACTCCTTCATGTTTCTTCAAACTGTAGTTAGCACCCTACACACTAATTCAAACAGAAGTTCCTGAAATTCACTACTTCACTATGTACAAAACATCCAAGTACACACAGCATTAGCACAAATACAGACTGTGAAATACAGCTCTGCATTCGTTCTGTAACACTGGTCATCTGTCATGAGTTTTTGCCCCACGGATCTTACGTGGTTTTTTTATAAGGCAGGATGCAGTATTATCAAGTGAACTAAAGTTAACATGGGAAGGCCAAAGAAACGAAGAACAAAATATTCATTTCCTTTTGAACAGCATCAATACAGACTAGCATAAAATTATTTTTTAATCCAAGATTGTAACAAGTTACAACATCACGCCACATCCAATGTTTTGCTCTATTTTCTGTCAGCATAATTAAGCTACATCAGTGATAGAAGCTGACAAATAACTCTTCATTAATGTTTTTATCAGCCTATAAAGTCATGAAGATAATTTAACTGATTTCGAAATTATAAAACCTGACCAAATAACTCCTTTATTTTTGCACAGTATGTTAAATCACATCACTTTAGACTATTCACTTGCTCTGTCAACTCAAAAATCTGAAGAGAAAATGAAAACCAAAGTCCCTTCTGCAGAGAAAAACAGCGCAAGTTCTGATACACAGCTCAGCATCATCCCTTTACTCGGCGAGGGAGCACGCTCTCAGACGCGGTTTTATTCCACATTTCAAGGAAGTTTGCTTATTCCGTATTTTCCTCCTATTGTTTGTACCCTCAATCCCGAAAGACGCTGTTTGTATTTGGATCCACCTCTACCGTTAAACCCTTTACGGCCGTCAGGGAAGGCCTGTAACTCAAAGGACGCAGGAAGAGACGCTCAGTTAAGTTCTGCTGTTGTTGTTGCTGTCGGACTAACCCTCCCCCGACAAAACTCAAACTCACCACGCTACGAAGCTCAACCCACACTGGAGCCCTGCCGCTCCCCCTTTGCACTGTCAGCCCCCTGGGCGGGGGGCGGTCACCTCCCCGCCCGCCCCGCGCCCGCGCACACCCGCCGCGACGCCGTCCCAGGCCCGCCGCCTTCAGCCGCTCCCCACAATGGAGGAGAGGTGACCCGGCGGCGCGCAGGGCGTCTGTCACCCGCCGCCCGGGCACGCCGCCGCCCCGCGGCCGCCCGCAGGTGTCAGGCACCGGCTCGGCTCCCTCCCGGGGCGCGGGAGGCGCCCGCCCCGCGTGCGGCTCGGCGACGGGACCGAGCGCCAGGCGGCGGGTACGGGGGGAGCGGCGCGCCGGCCCCCACGAAGAAAGGCGCTGCGTCTCCCCCACGGCCCCCCACCCCCACCCCGGCTCCCCACTCACCCGCAGGCCCGGCACCGGCGAGGGAAGAGGAGAAGGGGCGGCGGTGGCGCAGTCCGGGCCTAGGCAGCGGCGCTGAGGGGCCGGCGGTCCCTCAGCAGCAGCAGCCGCGGCAGGCAGCCAGCCGCTCCGCCCGGCCCCGCGCGCCGACGACGCCTCTCGGCCGGCCCGGCGCCGCGCACTCGCCGCTCTGCGAGGAGGCCCCGGAGACGGGGGCCCACCAGGGCCAGTCCGCGAGCCCCGGCGTGGCGGCGCGAGCGCTCGCAGCGCTTCCAGCCCGGCCGCCAGTGCCCCCTCCCCCCGCCGCGCGCTCGGCCGCCGCTCTCCGCCGAACCGTGCTCTGCCCGAGTCCCTCTCCCCCGCACAAGCTTGGCGGCGTCTGGCAACCGCGTGCGCCGATTGGCCTCTGCGCCGCGTGAGGTCAGGCGCCCTCCCCGCCCTATTGGCTCGATCCCTTGTGTGTACACACGCCGCCCGCCAATCCACGGCGCGACGGCGGGAGGGGCGGGGCGGAAGGGCGTGGCCAGCCGAGACTCAGGGCCACCGCCTACTCCCCGCCTCCGGGCTGGCGGCGGGGCGGAACGGCCGGTGGGGGCCGGGCGGGGGTGCGCTGCCGCTGACAGCACACCGCCCCATCCTCTCCCACTGCGGCGCTGCCCTCTTGAGGCTGGGCGCTGCAGGTCGGTACGAAGGATAAATATTTGTACTTGTGGACACCGAGCGGCGCCGCAGCGTCTGCAGACACAGGCCATGCGGGCCCCGCCTGCTCATCGGACCGGAGATAGCGCGGTTCGGCCCGGGGGACGCGGAGTTCAGCCCTGCCGCGGCTGCGGCCGCCCGAAGTGAAGGAACGTCACTCAACCGTCGGGCTGTGGCGGGGGGACGATGGCTGGCCTACCTCGGACATGGCTTCCTTCTAAACGTGCCCTGCTTGCAGCTCCGTAACTTCCTTCCTGTGACACAAAGGGGCTCTTGGCAAACAAAGAGATGGTGCGGGGCGGGGGGGGGGGCAGCGGCAGCCCCGGCCCTCCTGGGGAAAGGGGATGCGGAGAGAGCACGGGAAACCGAGTCCTGGGTGGAAGTGTAGGGGCAGTATTAAAGCTTTAACAAGTATTTACTTTCAACATTTCCTTTTTAGAAAAATAATTTCCACAAAGGAGGATTAAGTATTCCAGAGACAGAGTGGTTTGGATTGCAAGGGACCTAAAGGATACCTAGTTCTAACCCCCTGCCATGGGCAGGGACACCTTCCAGTATACCAGGTTGCTCCAAGCCCCATTGAACCTGGCCTTGAACATTGCCAGGGATGGGGCAGCCACAGCTTCTCTGGGCAACTTGTGCCCAGTCACACCCCCCTCACAGGGAAGAATCTCCTCTTAATGTATCTGCCTTCTTTCGGTTTAAAGCCATTACCCCTTGTCCTAGCACTACATGGCCTTGTGAAAGTCCCTCTCCAGCTTTCTTTTAGGCCCCTTTAGGTACTGGAAGGCTGCTCTAAGGTCTCCCTGGAGCTTTCTCCAAGTGCCCATCTTCACAGGAGAGGCACTCATATATATGTAGGTATATATATAGGTACATATATATTCTTATAGGGAGAATATGAATAGAGAACACTTCTGGGAGTAAATAATCAAATCAGCACTAGTTCCATTCGAAACAAGGTTGCAACATTTGTTAAAGTCTTACTCCTGCACAGCTAGGCACACATCCAAGCATGCAGTAAACCATTTTTCAAATTTCTATTAAGCAGATTCACCTTAATGCCACTGAACAAGCTGAACAAATCAAGGTTTATGTGGATGCAGAAACACTGTATGTATGACTTAGAAACCTCTAGACCACACACAGAGTACACCATACATGTTAAATTTGCTCTTTTCTTGCTTTACAGACTATTAAACGCTGTAGACAGACATAGATCCTGTTTCCTTTACTAAAAAGGGAAGAAACATCAAAAACCAGGTGTTCAGCCTGTAAAACAGAATTCTTAAATAAAGGAGTAAGGAAAACAGCAAGAACTGTATGTTTACTCACAACTGAAAATGGAGCATGTGCCCAGGAATTTGCTGACTTTGTGGTTTTAGATTCTTTTCATCCTCTATAAAGTACTATCACAGGCAACGATGCCTTTATCAATATTTGCAGTGTTATGCAAGAGACCTTTGTGAAAGTATTAAAGATATAAAACAGATTATTGCGCATTCTCTTGGAGACCCCTCTAGCAGGTACAATCACAGTAACACAAAGACAACTGAAGCATTCCCTGGCAGAAGCACAGAAAGCACACACTGCCTTAGAAAAGGAAGCAAAACAGAAGCAGACCAGGTTGGCTCGTTTACTGCACTATTCAGTAAGTTACTTGAGCTAAACAAATACTTGGAACTCAAAGCCAGCCTGGATAAAGACAACGCTTCAAATTTCTCTTAGTTCATTGGTTTATTTATTTTTGTGCAAGAAACCCAGATGAGCTGAGGTCAGGTACTATAAGTGATTCTGAACACAAAAAGTAGGTATTTTAACCATTAAGGAGGGAAACAGAAGAAAGGTCACTGCTGTAGTTTGCTTTCAACAGCAGACTGTAGAATGAAATGACTGTATAAACTATTGAGTTTGATGCTGCTGAAACGACGATCATTATCAGCTTGCATGAGTATGCTATGGCTTAAACATTCCAAACCAATACATAGTCCTTCAGAACTTACATAAATCCCAAACTTTAATCCAGAATGAGAGCTGCACTGAAAAACATCCTGGAATTGTACTTTTACACATGCTAAGGCACAGGTTTAGCAGCTACTCACCGTAAAACCTGCACTGCAGGAAGTTCTCATGTTTCCCTCCAGAAACTGTCAGTGATCTCCCAGCCTTAGAAAAGCCTGTTGCTCCTGCTAGCTGGTAAGATCCTATTCACATCCCAGATCTTTCCCTTTCTCAACACATTACTTATCAACATTTGTTAGTTTGATTGCTTTCTTGCCAGCCTACAACCCTTGCCATTATAACCTATAAAAACACTAACTCAAAACAGCCTCCTCTACCTCTTCAGCTGAACTTGCCCCCACTGCCTATAAAACCTTAAACTAAAATGCTGCCCAGTTAATGGGTCTGAGTACTACCATACTCCCAGACTCAATTGGGCAGTGCTGCCATACCTGTTTCTTTGAAAAGGGTGGGGCACAAATCTGTCTGTACTTTTTAGCTTGGACCAGTAAGAGCACAAAATTCCCTCAATTCTATGGCGCACTGACTGGCAAAAGAAAAAAAAAAAAAAAGAAAAGGCTTCTTACCTTTTTTTGGCTGCTGAGCCCCTATGCTGTGCCCTGATCGTGGAAATACTGGGTCTAGGAGAAGGAACTTGCAACAAGAGATTATACCAAAAAGAAGCTAGCAGGCTGAAACAGCAACTCAGTAGTTTCCTTTTTTACTTTCTTCTGACAGGAAAGCAAGTTTAAATGCTCTTGTCAAAACCAGATGAGAGCAACTGAATTAGTTTTAGATAAAATTAGCTGTTACAGGAAAGAAAAAAAACACTGCTTACATGAAAACAGTACTCAAAAATCTTGGCAAAGTTCATTACAGTGAGATTTTAAACACAGCTGACTCGATTCTTTTCTTAGCTGTGTAAGAAAACTCATACAACTTCTGCTCAGTACTTTCAGCTATCTGAACACTGGTTTATCTGCCGTTCCTTTTGACATGCAATAATTAACAGCAGTGAGATTCCTCCAACATTAGAGGGATTTTTCATGCCATATAGTACTATTATGTATGTGGGAACTACATGTTGTTACGAATGATGAAATTGCCAAGCTGGGATGAAATCCTCTACCATCAGCACCATGTGTATCTGCAAAGGCAGAATGCCCAGAGATCATGAACACCTCTCAACTAAATTTCCAGACTTCACATGCCTGATGAGGTGCATCACAGTCCAACATGATGTATCTCTTGAAATTATAAAACTACAAACTAGTTAATATTTATCTTTTTATATATTTTTTGTATTACTATCTTTACTATCAAACTAATTTATTTTTTACTTTTGTATTACCACCTTTACTATCTTTACCAAAGGGCAGCAGGAAAAATTGTCATACTTTAAATAAAAGTTAGCATGAGTGAGTTTCTACAGCAGTAGCAAAAACTGAGATGGTGAAGTGCCAGTGAAAGTGTATCTAATTACTTAAAGCTCATTTCAAATTCATTATCAATTAAAAGGTACCATTTTAATGTGTCAGCACATAAAAAATTTCCCAGGGAGGCAAAATAATTTACTCTTGTAACAGGTAAGCAAGAGGCTCAATGATCAGTAACCAAATTTCTTCAAGATGCCAATCAGTCTGTTTGTTCTCTGGGCAGCTGCATATCACAAGCTGTGGCAGATGCTCTAACCTCACCTCCAAAGGCTGCTCCATCTCATTTCAGAATGACTTGCTCACTATTTTGAGCCTCTCCACAACAGAACACAGCTCTGCAGGTCATATGAAAGGCTGGGGTGGTGACTAGAGTAAAGACTTTTTGCATCTTTAATTTGCAGTAAAGTTTCTCTCCTGTAGATTTGAGGCTACTGACAGGAAAACAGGTTAAATTTTCTGCTTCAAATTAAACAGTGACAAAAAGTTAACCAGAATAGGTCCTTCTTCTAGGACACTGAGTAAGATGACTGTATAATGTTTTGGGTATCTTCTGTCTTTCTAGCTGTTCTATGTGGCCAGGATGAAAACCACCACTATGTAAAGAACAAGGCACATGGCTACCCGAGTTACTTTCAGAGAAGTGATCTGAACAGAATCTGATTCAGCTCCCATTAGAGCTCTGTCTGGGAACACTGTGAGAACCCTTATCGAGCACAGAATGCCACAGAACTATTAAGGGAACATATCTCAAGCAGCCTTCGTCAAGAGGGTAATAGGTAGATGTTATCCCTAGGCAGACTGATGAAAATAAACTCCTTCAGTGAGAACAAAGTGTAGAACACCAGTGACTGAGGCACAAACTTCATTCAGAATGCCAGACTGAAAGCCCTTCTGTTCAGCCTAGTAGAACCTTCTTGCCCATGAGCATTTTCTTTAGCAGTGAGGTTGAGATAACAGAGAAGATCACAAGCTGAACACAGGTGTTGAAGCAAAATGAGTGTTCCACCTATCCTGTAACTACAGGTTCTTCTTACCTCAGAGCTGGCACAGGAGTGGAGTTAACCTCGTCAATGGACTTGAGGGTCTTGGCACCTAGACAGCCACATTTTATGGTTCAAAAAGAAAAACAAACAAAAAGCCTGCCATATTACTAGAAATCAGCAGACAGACCTGTTTCTGGAATTCAGTTTACAATTCCCATAAAGTAAGTTCAGGAGAGAATGGTCTCTGCAACTTGAAGGACACCCAGATTAAGAAAGAATGCGCCAATATGTAAAACAGGTTGAAGGACAAAGTAACGTAATATGAAAAATGGTACATTAAGCTAAGGGTGACAGGGAAATGAAATGTAGTTTGAAGAAGAGAACAGCTAGAGTAGATGTTCCAGCTCAGGGTAGATGGCTGTTTAAGAAACTGAGGGGATGGTGGATGATTTGACCTTCCATGTTTCAGCACAAGAGAAAGTGGATGATAGTTTCTTTGCCTTCTTCAATAATGTCAAACCTACAAACAGCTCTTGTCTGCAGTGTCAGTGGAACACAATCACCCACAGCTTGGATTTGGTATTACTCTAAATTGAAAATGTTTAATAATTTTACATTTTTTATTTACACATACACCTGAGAAAATTAATTTATGATTAGTGATAAACAAATACATAAAAATATTTAACTACACATTTCTTATAATTTGTTTAAAAAATGTAAAATTAATAGTTTAAAAAATAGACTTTTACTCCCCTTTAGCTAATAGTATGAAAATACTAATGTTACAGATTTTTACAAGTTAGATTGCATACCTGTAACTACTTTTAATGTCTTTTTATTAGCCATGCCAGATAATATAGCTGTTGGTCTTTAGCAAATTTTTTAAAAAAAGTTCTGTAAGTTAAATAGGAACCATCAGCTACAAAAATCCTGATTTTCTGTTTTTTAAAATGGGTACTGAAAGCCTATTTGCTTTTGTATTTCATCTTAAATTTAAGTACACAAAAATGTCATCACAGAGCTGGGTCAAATACTTCCTTATGAAGTCAACTAAAAGGTGGTAACAGGCTACTAATCAGAGAATATCTTCGTATCCCATCAAGTTCATCATAACCCAACCCCCAAAAATCATTTTACATTTCTTAGAAATGCCTATTAAGGCACATAAGAGTATATATGCCTTTTACCCTTCCTTGATGATTAACATACCAAAGATATAAAAATCTGAAGGGAGGAGAGTTCCTCGGTAGAAAACCCATCATAGAAAAAAAGACTCCCCATCTGTAGTACAGGGGAGGATTCAAGCATCTGGGCCACCCAGAGGAGGTCACTGAAGGGACACAAATGCTGCAGCTGGACGACAGCTGTCATAGTGATGACAGGACGGTTCCTTATGGTGCAGTAAGTAATCTAGCAGCTGGGGGGGGGTAATTGGAGTACTGTATAACTTCATATCTATACAATCACAAATTTCAAATGGGACAGGTTTTTACTGTCCCGTTACTGGCAAGATGTTATAAACATGAATTAAACCATTTAAATTCCTCTCTCATTAATATGCCAATTTCTACCAGTGCAGGGAGCATTTCATTGCTTGTAGCCAGGTATCCATAGCAGTTTTGTATTCCTCCGAGTCCTTCTGGGGCTCAAAAACTACTTCTATTCGCCTTAGCTTCTTTAATTGTTCTTTGTCAGTCCAAAATCCTATAAAGAGAAAGTTCATTCTCAAGCTCAGCTGCAAATATATTATTTTTGAGTTGTTGTAATCTTTTTCCAAGACACCCAAAGCAGAAACACAGCAAGAAGCCATGACAGCTTTTCTTTACTTAACCAACAACTTTCTCAGAGGGAAGCATATTTTTAACATAGTGAAACTCCTTTCCAATAGCATCCACTTGTTTGGAATCCTTACAACAGTACATCTGCCTAACTGGGATGGCTTCCAAGGAACAGCTCTGGTGCACTGAAGTTCCCGTAGGTTTCATCCACACTGTGCTTTCAGCTGCAGGTCCCTCTCAATGAAGAAGAGACACAGAAACCAAGTCTTTGCTCTAGCTGCTTTCCTACTGGCCCAAAAATTACATCCATGGCAGAAATCATCTGGTGTTACGTATTCAGATTCATTTAGGTTATTTAATCATTCTTGTCTGACAAGGGCTGCAGCTTTCCTACAGTTTTAACTGCTGAGTAAGTCTTACTGAGCATATAGTTTTTATCTTCCAGTTGTGTTATTTACATATCGGAGCAAATAAGTTAATGGAAATATATTTTGTAGGTGGATATTAAGCAAAACCATTGACAGTACATAGTTTTAAGTCTGAATAATTATCTAAAATAATACTTTGTGAGTAGAGGTGGGTTTTTTTCCCCTGTTGATAATTTATTTTGTGCTTCTACTGTGTTTATTTCTGTGAAAACCTTAAAGAATAAAGACTTGGTTCACAGATGACAGGACAGAGCTTCAGTGGGAATGACAGGGCTGCAGGTTAAGTGCAGCAGCTTCCTTGTCCCCTTGCAGGGGTTTCTCACATTAAACTTGCTGTCACTATCTGTTTATGTAAAACTAACCAAGCATAAAATGGCTCAGCAAATCGGGACCTTGTGTCAGAAATACAAATAAGGCCCTTGATTTGGTTTATGTTTGACATTATCTATTTCTTTGGGCCACCAAATACAAGTACATGGGTACAAAGCACTGTACAGAGAAACACAAAAACTACTTATCTTGAATTCCCACAAAAATAGCTAAAGTAATCCTACATCGAGTTTTCGCAATTATCTTAAGTTATGCTTTGGTTTTGTCTGTTTGTTTTTTTTTTCCATATTTACAAACATGTATTATGAAGGGAAAAACAAAACCCCTTTAAGCGTACACATACCTGAAGCGAGGCCTGCTAGAAAAGCTGCACCAAGACTCGACATGTCTGCATTCACAGGTTTTTCTATTTTCTTATTAATTAAATCTGAAGTCATCTGCATGACAAAGCTATTATTGCTGACACCTCCATCAGCTCTATAGAGAGAAGGGAAGAAGTAGTTAAAAAAAAAGCATTTAGTTCAAAAGCTTATTGCCAACATTTCAGAAAACAACTTTGGGATTTCACACCTATGCATACATTTTCCTTTCACTCATGCACAAGTGCTTTTCCATTTTATGGCAAATTTAGAAGCCAGCACAAGGTGCCTAGAGAAAGAAAAAGAATGCCTATAAAATGGGGGAGGAATGCTAGACAGACAGGGATGCAGGACAGACACATTATCAAAAGCTTTATAAGCTCTGTCTTCTAAAACTATGTATCATCCTGGTTGAAATGTTCGGGTTTATAACAGAACCTTTCCATAGTGATCACCACAACATGACAAAAGTCAAAACCATTACCTTAAGCAAACCCTTTCAAGTGTTCTCAGATCTGGAAAAGTACTGTTTTCATTACTACCAAATCTTTGTACTAGTTAGCTAAAATTAAATCACAGTTGCTTCTTTTCATGAAGAAGATGAGAATGAGGCTTTCACCCACCTATTTTCTTAATTGCATTAGAGACCCTTTAATGGAGGAAACTAGAACTTATCAATGCTGATCTTTAATCATCTCAGAGTGATTACTAGTGGTGCAAAGTAACCAGTCTTGCAAACAAAATATAACTAGAACAAAAAGCAATCTTTGAGTTGTCATAGACTGGTTTGTTATATTGTTGGACTCCAATACCAGCCAGGTATGAAGCTGTTGTTCTACCAAATGTAGTCCAGTAAAGACATTTACTGTTGATTACTACAGAAAGCGTTGGGTAATAAAACTTCACAGCTGCTTAGAAATCTTCTGTATTACCTGGTGTCTCAGGAAACTGTTGCATAAGTATTCTGTCTGTTCCTGAAAGTAAAACCAGGACACTGCCCAACTGGCAATGTTACAAGGTTTTGCTTGTTTGTACAAACAGTTAAGCAGGGTTACCACTTCTATATTGTGGCATAAACCCCTTTAACTGGCAAAGTCACACTCTTTGTGCCAGTGACATATATTTTCTTTCTGTAAAAATAAGACATTCATTTGATTCAGGTTACAAGGGGAAAAAAGAAATTTTCCAAATGCCCAGTTTTACATTTAGCTCAATTTTGCATGAAGATACTTTGAAGATTTAATCCACACATCTTCTAGCTCAAAGTTCCTGTGTTCCATTTGACAGGATGTCTTATTTCTCAGAACAATAGATGACATTCCAGAACTCCAGGAACCACCAAGCTCATCCTCGTAAAGGCTGCTGCATACTGCTACAACACAGGACATGAGCACTGAAACTAACAGTTCCTTCTCTGTTCCTTATTGGTGCTGAAACAATCAAAGAGAAGGAGTAGGAATGTGGAGGACCAATGGAAACAACTTTCTAGCAGCTTGTAGGGGCCAGAGACCAAGAAGAAACCAGGGATACAGAACAACAGGTAGAAAGGGAATAAACGTATTTGTGGGATAAAACACAACAACAAAGAAAATCAGAAGGACAGATACTGAAGATGTGCAGACAAGAGGATGGGAAGGAAGCAGTTTACAACATGACTGAAAAAAAACATTAAGTGTACCTCATCTTCTAATGCTTAACCCACAAGCTGAACTGCTACTGGTGCAGTTAACTATTACAGTCACTATATGTAACAGCATTTTTATATTAATAAATAAAACAGAATATGATCATACAATTTTAAGTACATTACAATGTAAATGGGACCAGAATTCTCAAGTTCCCTAGGCAGTACTTCCATACATCCCATTTTTCAGTTTGTAGTCCTAATACAACTTCTCAAATTTTGGATGCAATTTTCTATGTAACTAAAATAAAATAAAATAAAATAAAATAAAATAAAATAAAATAAAATAAAATAAAATAAAATAAAATAAAATAAAATTTAGTACTTTTTATCTTTTCCTCCGCATTAAAACCCCAAGCTTGGCTGTTCCTTCATCTCTGCCTACTTTGTCCCAGTATCTGATAGAAGACGGAAACATTTACTTCCATCCACTTAGTACTTTCATTTTCCCTCCACCACTCGAAAGTCTGATTTCTCAGCTGTTTATGTGCCTGCCAGGTTATTTCTTCCTTTACATGGGTATGAGGAAAAAAGCCACAAGAGGGACAGGAACGTTTTCCTCACTCTTCTTGACCGTGGTGTCACAATGACCCCTGGCTGCCTGAAAGCGAAATTTTGGAGAGCTTTCTCGGTTCTGGAGGGCTTGATCTTAAAGACAACTAATGTGTTCAAAAGAAGTAGCTACCTAAATGTGCAACACAGCTTTCCAGCAACACGTAATTCAGCTAATTTTTCTAAGATGTGAAAGCATAATCTAGGGATCAAGGCTATGTCACTCATTTTCTTCTTCAAAAATTGAAGCAAACCCAGCGTCTTAACAACTGAATTGTAAAAATATCCTCCCTGTCGTCCTCACAAACAGGTCCAGCTTTAACTGACATTAAAAAAAACCCACATTCAGTCTGTGAGACCCCCAGCACAAAAAAATTCAGTCTGAAAGAATAATAACAGTGAGAGAATCACCTCCGTGGCAGGCAGTGCCATAGGCACTTGAGTGCTACCTGAAAACATTAATTTGCCTTTTTCTTTCTTCTTTTTTTTTTTTTTTTTTTTAGAATAATTAGAACTATTCATTACTCACCTACTGACAATCACCAATGGCAATAGCTTAATTAAGAGCCAACCCTTCTGTGGGTTACATCCACTTAAGTTACATTAGCATTTGACTTGGTAATCCTTTATTTCTCAGCAGCAGGAGTTTTACAGTAATAAAAAATGCACAATAAACGTCATCCGATTTAAAATCAAATTCTCATGTATCAAATTTAAAAGTTGCCCAGAACTTACCGAATTGTTTGAAGAGGAATACGTATCTTCTTTACAATCATATCGTAAAGCTGTTTGTTTCTTTAAAAAAATATTTAGTTGAATTAGCATTATATATTCCATAAAGTGTTTCCAGTATCTACATTGTCAGAAGATAAAATACAAGGCAAAAAATGCCTCAGTTGTGTCAGAACTGCTGCAATAGCTAACAGAATTTCCAGAATGCATAAGTTAAAGAAAAAAAGAAAAAGACTGAAACTTGTTTTTGTCACACATCATTACAAAGGCACAAGTATGGCTAAATTACAGCCCATTTTATAGCAAGTCACTGTACAAGGTATGTTTTCCCCTGACGGAAACTGTCGATAGGTTTCTATAGAGAAGATGCAATTGTTGATGTAACAAGAGGTTTAGGGTGAGGAAAGTAGGCTGACAGAGTGTTAATTGGAGTTTCTCCAGCTGTTCTTAAAGGGAACATATGAAGGTTGTATATTTGACTTGTTCTGAAGCCATTTCATTTAATGGGAGAGAATCTAACCACAATCTCTACCTTTTTCTAGTTAGGTATTTGAATGAGATGAGATTCTTAACATCCCTCCCTGTTCAAGAGACCCATGCTTCAGGTCAGGAATGCAGAATTACTGCATCTCACATTGCTCTTGCAGTGCAGAAAAAAAATGCACTAGAAACCGTTGCACCAATTGAGAATGTCACCTCCCTCCAGACATCCTTTTTGCCTCTTTGCTGGAGGTTATTATACCCAAAGCAAAGCCGGTGAACTAAATGGAAGAAATCGTCTCAGTGCTCCCTAACTGCCCACAGTGCCATGTGAACCAAGCTCAAACCATATTCAATTTCAGTTCAAGATGTACTGGGTGTGTTTGCAAGGCAGAACCAGTCTGTTCCACTGTGAGTTACTGATGTGATGTTTTATAAGAACACCTCCATTTCAAACTTTAGCTAAAGAGCTAGTACAAAACTTCCAGCTTCAGGGATACTTTAACCACAGCTGGAGTGGGCTACAGCTTCTGGCAAAACACTGTCAGAAGAGTAAAGGCAAACTTCAAACAGAAAACATTTTTAGAACATGCACAAACTAATATAACTTAACAATCTCTATATGGTTACTTAATAAAAATTCTGAGCTAATAAATATACATGAGTTTATTTGTAAGGTGTGAAAGAAAAAAAAAAGGTAAGCAGCTAAGGCTTCTTTTCAGTGTAACAGGTTATTATCATTTATACTACAAACTGCAGTCGTGTCTATTTAACACTGCTGATCAAAATAAAAACCAATCTAAGAAAATACAAGCAAGATAATTAAGCAAACAGTACCTGAAAGCTACAGATTCCAATATAGCTCGTACAAGATGGTTTCTGGTAGTGGAAGGTTTCAGCCCCATGAAAGAGGCACATAAATATGGGTCATTCACAGAAACCTGCAAAAAAGATTTCACCATGAGTTCAGTGAATTGTATTTGTAGGCTTTTGAGAAAGGAGTCAAATAGTAAGGAAAAAATAACTTACGACAATTACAGGCAGCATAGTGAAAGAAGAAAATTGAGAACAATATGTAAGAGGTATATAGTGTTATTTTAGCTAACTCAGTGAACAGTTTCAATAGCTTCTTTCAACAGCAAAAGGTTTAAGTGGCTTCTTCCAAAACTGACATACTACTTTAACACTAACCTGTACGACTTCTCTTGAAAATACATACAGCATACACTTTAAGCGTCTAAGGCAGGGCACACTGATACTGCTGTTCTCTAGTCAGATTTCACACACATGATGATAAACAGAGTCCAACTAAAATTCTAATGGTCATTAAGTTGTCTTTTTTTTTTTCAGGGGAACTAGAGGATCAGTTGATGAATCTCTTCTCTACCCTTCCACTCCTCTGAACTTTATCACAAAATACTGGCTTGCTGGTCTGTGACAACTGTTAAATCTCATTTTCACTCTAGACAGTCATTCTTAAATTGAAACAATTGTTTCCAGTTGTATTGTGCTAAAATCAATCATGACAACATTTACCAGAAGTTTGAATTTCATGCTTATAAAATACACACACATGTATTTGCAAAGTAAAAGTTAAGTAAATGCTATCATAAAACAAAAATAAATAAAAAATTATGTATGTATAGGTACACACAGCCAAATGAGAACTGGCATTTTGCAAAAGTTCCCTAAGAGAAAAAACTACTGCCCTGAAGTCAAAGAATTTTTATTTTTTAATATAGAAGTACCCTTCCAACTCTAAGAATGGAACCACTTGTCCAGCTCAGTAGCATAATAAGGATTCATGGCTTCCAAGTTTACAGATATTCATATACAAGGTAGTAAACTAAAAAGTATAGACCATATTCTACATAAGGGTGAGTATCCTGAAAGAATCAATCATTAAAGAAAAAAGTAGCAGTGCATATATATACGTCTGTATGCATACATAGAGATATATATGTATCTGCATACACTCCAATGAAGAGTCCGACGTTTCTGCTGTAACTATTAACCACAGCAAATTACGCCTGCAAAGCCATGTTTCGAGCAGAGTGAGTAAAAGGAAAAATGATTAATGCTCATATTCACTTGATTTCAAATACACTTTCACAGTGACTCTTCTCAGTGTAATGTACCACAGCAGTAGAATCCAGTAAGAAAGAAAACTTATTGCCTTAATATGGATGAGTAGAGAAACATTTTACTCTTGTGTATGAAATGAACATGACTTTCTTAAGTATCCTCCCTAACTACTATCATTCTGAGATCTAAGAAACGTCATAACCAAATCAATTTGTGTTAGTATCTAGCCAGTGAAGCTAAACAGACACATTACAGTCCCAGAACGGTTCAACTCTGTTCATGTCCCTTTTCATATCATTTAATCCACTCAGTTTCTAAACTGATACACATTCTGCTACCGTGAGTCCACTAGCTAAGCACAGTCCACTGGAATAAGCAGGACTTTTTAAAGGCAAAGAAATCCACATTATCTATACTATTAGCGGTTGCGACATGTCATGGCTAGAGAAAGCCATTCAGGTTTCTAAGTACAGCTTCTAAATTCAGACTGGGAATATTAGACTTAGGAAAAAAGAGACTGAATCAATGTTTACCAAGAAACTGGGTGGGGTTCCTTCTGGAAACAGTGTTAGGAAAGCAAGCAGGAGAAAAACCGACAAAGCCAGACAAAAACTGCATAAAACCAAGATTTACCAACACCTCTAGAACTTGAGTATTAATAGAATTACAGATCCAAAAAGGATTCAGACTAACATTTGTCTACCTTGGGATTCTTGTCTGCAAATACCGCAATTTGGAGAGGCACAGTTACTCACAATAAATAGTAAATGGAAACACCTTAGCATAATCAAGCTCTATACCTGAAAATACATCTAATGATTACCACGAGAGAGGGTACCTGGGCTACCTGCAGCAGAAATGAAATTTTTCTTTGCTTCATTCCACCGCCGACATATGGGACTTACACAAAGGTCAGGTTAAAGATGTTACGGTTCTTTAGAAAAACCACTAGTCCTGGGAATGATCAAACAATGTAGGGCACTTGACCAATGAAGATAAAGAAAAAAAAATAATAAAAAACCCCCACTTTTAGAAACACAGAGAGATGAGCTGGTGGGTAACATTCAAACTAATGAATTACTAAGCCTTCTAAGAGAAAAGTCTACCATACTCAATTTGACCATTCCCAGGAAAAAGTATCTTGGCTTTTAGTAACATCAGAACTTGGTGTTACTAAATCTTCCTACAGAATCTTACTCGTTATTTCGATAGGTTTGAATACGGTGATGGATTGCAACCTACATCCTCAATTATTTTAGAACAGTGCTTAGAAGTACTGTCTCAATGAAGGCTCTGTGAGGCAGAAAGAACTATGGGATCCATTTCTGTCTCTGCAGGCACTTCTGACTTACTGTGGGCAATTGATTTAGTTTATCTGTTCCCCAGGTCTCTATCTGCAAAATGGATAAAGTTTTCCTATTTTGTTAAGTTTTTCTGATGGGGGGATGGTGTTTAAGCATTCTGATACAACAATGATCTTCATGCATTATGGTGAGAGAAAACAGGATCTTGAGTAGGACAGAATATATACTGTGACAAGATGTAAATTACTACATGTAAACAGTCAAAGGTTAAAATTTTAGCTAGGTTATTAAAATTATATTCTCAATTCTGCTAATAGTAAGAATTTTACCTGAAAACCTGGAACAAAACAAACACCTTGAGAATCAACAATACTCCGTGCCATTTCTGCGGTTTCATCTACATTGGTGAAAAGATCTGTAAAAATGCATAAATCATATGCTTTTATAATTTACTTCCATTTCTTCATATAATTAACAAACAAAAAAATGGAGTTAGACTTTTCCTTTTGTAATATTCTCAAACTACATGTTCTAAGGAAAATTATCACTTCTAATATTAAAAACAAAAACCTATTCAGATGAAGACTAAACTCTAATACCTGCAATCCTCCTATTATGAGGATCCTTTTGTAGCTGTTATTCTACACCCTTTTAATATTCATATCCTGTAAGAGGTCATTAGCTTTCCAAACTGATATAAATAGGAATTGACAAGGCTAACAGCACCCAAAGTATTTAAAAACCTAGATTTGCAAAACATAAACCATGTTATCCTTGCCAGATACTGTTACTATAAGCACAAGCACCAAATGACTACAGAGAAAGTCCTTAATATGGTTATCAGCACCATTAGTATTTTTACAAGAGACTGGCACATAAATTAGGTCCTAATATTATCTCTTTGAAAGACACAATTTTTATTTTGTCTAGCCAGATGTCTCCTTTCACAACTCCACAGACATCCCTCTTTAGCTCGTTCTTCACCCACATGTAATTCTTGTACTAATGCCCATCTTCTGTAGTTCCAGCAAATCATGCCCTTATGTGGCCAAATAGCTTGTTTGTACAGAGGAGTAGAGGTCTCCTGTAAATGAGATCTATTGCTTTTTCTTGTCTAAATTCTCCTATCAGAAATAAATTAGGTTAATCTAACTTTATTTATCTTTGAAAAACCCATCCTGGTAACTTACCAGGAGTTTCAATTTACTTTTGTAACCTTCATAAATTTATTTGAAAGCTTTGGATTCTGCTGTGCCCAGACTAATAAGCTTTAATCCTTTTTGCTGTATTTGCTATTACTGAACTATAAAGAGTGTCTCTGTGCCAGGACAGAAAATGAAAAAAAAAAAAAAAAAAAAAAAAAAAAGATTGACTTCTTAATATTCCATATCACTTTTTCAAAACTCTTAGAAGGGATCTGATCCCACCAAAGGAAGTGCATTAAACCAGGTCTGTCTCACTGCAGAAATTCTTATTTCCAAACTTTTATCACTATTATATGTCTCATCTTCATCCATGTTGAGCCTCACCTACACAGGCAGGAGGGTCTGAGAGGCAGAGTCTGAAAAGGAGCTGACTCCCTGCAGCAAACACACTCAGCAGAGAATCTACTAACAAGACACATCATTTTCCACTGTCCAAAACACATAGGCTAGTTTCTTCAGTTATGGATACTAAAACCAAGCCCAGTAACATAGCTGTGTCCCCATAAAGACAGTTTCTTAAGTAATAATATATTTTAGCCTCTATAAAGAATACTTACTTATATCCTGAGCCCATTTTATGGCAGTGCCAATGTCTGAAATACAGCCTTCAGTTAAGTAAACAACTTCTTCTCCAATCTTCCAACCAATCAGTGGATACAGACCTTAATTATTTTTCATGAAACAAAAACACACAGTTAGATGTTTCCAGAAAAACATATACAAGCATGTCCCTAAGAAATCCAACAAAAAAATCCCAAAGTTGTTATTCAATTCCTTTGCACAACCCAAGCTTGAAAAATGTCACTGATGGAGGTGAAAAGTATCGCTTAAAAATTTAGTGACAGGATTACAAGAGACTTGAACAAGTTAGTTACACCATAGTTACCCTAAAAAACCCTAAAAACCAAAAACCAAACCCAAAAGACTACCAAATTAAAAAAAACCAATCCTCTTTAAGCTAAACAGAAGAGTTAGCTGCACTTTTTTAGTATAATAAGAGATTGTATATACTTAAAAATTTATCAGTGTTTCCCCATTTGTTTTAAATCCATCTAATTTTCCCCAATGGTTTCTAAAAAGTTGGAATTACTTCCCCGAAACATAGAACACGAAGACTGGGCTTTCAGATGGGAAGCACAAACACTAAACCAGACAGATAGACACAAACGCACACAAAGGCAGCATGAACTTTGAACATAGATCTTATTTATAGAAGAGGATAAAAGTGATATACTTTTTTATCCCTTTTCATTATGCAATGCTTCCTCACACAGAAAGCAAAAAATAAGTTTCCCAGTTTGCCCATCCTTGTCCCCAATCAAGACTACTGTCAGTTAACTACATCATTCTACCTGTGTGTTTGTTTGCCTAATAAATAAAAGAGACATTCAAACTCTTTAAAAATATTTGGTGACATTGTCTATAACTACAAAAAAGTAGCACTTCTGTGGATTACATGATAGGATTTTCAGAAGTTAGGATTTCCAACTAGTCTGGGCTTTGCAGTGACACAAAAAAAAAAAAACCCAAAACCAAAATTACTTTTTTTGGTTTTCTCTCAGCAGAAAGGCAGAAATACGCAGGGCAAGCACTGTTAGTTTATTTGAAAACAGACTACAGTGTCTTTCGTAGAACTGCAAGCTTGAAGATACGTTAGACTAAACCTGACGATCCGTTCTCCCCTTTGCACCCCATGCCAATGTTGAAAACTTCAACAGAGACATGCTAGTAAAAACAGTCAGTGTGAACACAAAGACCTTCTTGTTTGATATCTGTACTAGTAAGAACGTAGCAGAGTCCTGCAGAGTGCTGCTTTTAATGCTAAAGCAAAAAAGACTTCATTATCTAGTTGAACAGTAGATGTTCTCTGGTAATGCAGCTGGACAAATGGTTTTTCAGGTGATTCGATAAGCATTCAGTGGCCGCAGCAATTAAAACTTCACCCAACCCAAGTTCAGTAAGTGCCGAAGTAAAGAAAGCACCCAGACTTTATGGGACCCTGCTCAGGACTTAGAGACCATGGGTAATGCAACAAAGGTAAACAAGTCCCAATAACTAAAGGTCCAGAAAAGCATCAGAAGGATCGCGTGGTAGTACTAGTGCAACTGCAGACACTTGGTTAGTGCTAGAGGCACTCTGGTGCTTACCATGGAAACAATCAGCAGCACATATTTAAAGTCTGCATTTGTCTCTTGAAAGGAAAATGTGATAAATCTCAGATCACTGGTGCAGGGCTCCCTTATAATCTTTATTTTCTGCCTAAGGCAAGGCTGCAAGGAAGCAACACCAGCAATTCACCGAGACTGAAGTCCTAGAGAGGGACAACTTACCAGGTACAAAGAAGTCCATCAGTTGGCCTTCCTAAAGATACTCGCACCAAGAGTCTCTAGTAGTGTAAAAGAATCTACCTCCAAGGATGGATCAACATAACACTTGGCATGACCAGAGTTACCTAGAACTATCAGTCTGATGGAAACATATATTTCAAATCTATACAACATGCTTCCATCACTGAATTGTGACAAGTGCTGTTCTTGAAGTAACTACTTCATTTTTTTGAAACTGACATATATAGCAACTAAATGTAGACCAGAAACTAGAACAGCAGCTAACGAACAGCTTGCACAAGGATGCTGCGGGAATTCATCTTGCAGTCTTAAATACATATGTCAACTTTAAAGACTGAACACATTACATTTCATGCCCAGAGTGCTGAGCAAAGATAGGTACTTAATTTGTGTCACTAACCATACCACCCGACAGCCAAAGAACATAGGGAAAATAATTTTAATGTAAGTAACAGCCTAAAGCAGTAAAAGCTTCACAGCACTGCCTTAAAGATTTCAACTCCTATCACAATAGCTAAATATTTTCTTAGAAGAAAACAAAACAGAAAAATCTTACAGCATGTTATTGCTGTTTAATTTCCACAGACTACATATATATGATTTCCTAAGTAGAAGGATCACCAGATCATCATTAATTAACCTAAAAAGCATTTGCATTCATAGCAAATTCAATATCTATGCTGTTCAGTTCTGACATATCTTATGTATTTGCCAAGGTATTCCACACTTCAGCTTGTAAAAGTCTCCTTAGCATACTGGTGTCCTCAACCCCCAATCTACCCCTCCCATTTTAAATTGCAGGCTTCCTAAAATTAGTAACTCTTTAAAAATATGACAGACACACAGAGAGACTGTGCAGGCAAATTTACTTCAGCATGGCCTGTTGCCCTCTTGACAAACAGCCATCTATGACAAATAAACAAGCTTGACAGACCACAAATGTCCAAAATAACAAAGTTTTAAAACCTAGAAACATATTGGGGAGCTCATTTCTAGTATTTTAAAAGAAAATTAAAAATTGCTAATGCTGTATTAACCTGTTGCAGGTGCTTCAAAGCATAAGGGCTGAAAAGAAGGAACTTACAGTGACCTGCTGGAACAGTTTGATGTGAGAAGCCAGACAACTAATACCCTTTTTCTCCATCTGTACTGTGTAACACTAAAATATTGCTATCAAGAATAGGTGAAGAAAGAAATAACCCAAAACCAAACAAGCAAAGAAAGAAAAACAAACAAGCAAGCAAGCAACCAACCAACCACAAAAAAAAAAAAAACAAAAACCCAAAAATCCAAAGAAAACAAACAGGGATGCAGGTAGCAGACATAATTACTAGTGATGCTACTTAAATTCTCTTGAGAAGTGTATTTCAGGGTAACCATAATCTACGTTTCTAAAAAAAATTTCCAGAGTCTTCTATTCTGAAAACAATTTCAAGTTGTTTTTCTACAGCTAAACACAGAAGGAAAAGCATAGCCCTGTTTTATCCTTTTTCGTACCCTCATCATTTATGGCTGTTGAATCACATGAAATACTTTAAACCCCAAATTTCACTATCTTACCTCTTCGTGATGCAAAGAGGTGCTCTCCAGTATTCACATTCCAGAAGCCGCCTGTTCCCATTGTCAGTTTAACATCTCCTGGGTGAAAGCAGCATTCTCCAAACATAGCTGACTGCTGATCTGCTACCTGCCGTACCAACAAGAACAATACAAGTTAGCTATCGACTACCAATCTGCAATGCTGCAGGACTTCAAAATATCACTGCAAACATATCAAAGTTCTGAATAAAAATAACCATTCAGAAAGGACTTGAGCATTAAGAGAGGGCTCATATACAATGCAGGCCATTCCAACAGTCACATTTATCACTAGAATCAAATTACAGCAGGTTTGGACACAACGTGAATGTATGGAGTATGGACTGCAACACTTAAAAATATGTTATGGAAAAGAAAGAAATACTTTATGGTTTAGTATTTGACAAGGATAAACAGGGCATTTGCAATACCAGGGAGCACAAGAGCGCAGCTTGGTTTGAACTCCTCTTCCCCTGGATAGCAAGTCGAAGTTTTGAAGCTTCACATTCCTTTTATCCTGCTACTCCTCCCTGTACCAAATTATTCCATGCTGATTTTTTTCAGCAATGATGGTTACTAAGTGCATTTATGTCTCTTTGTGCCTTGGTGAAACAGTAAATTTACAGATAAATTGAGCCTAGAATTCTTTAAAAATAGCAGGAGAAATTCGTGTTAGCTAGGTGACATTTTTTTCTATTTACCTCAGTCCAAGAAGGTTTTTCTACAAGTCATCACCTGACAAAAAAAATGGGTTTTTCTTATCCAAATCATAACTACTGAGGTAAGAACATGGTATTCACCATTTATTTTTAGTTGAAAAAAGAAATGAAAGGTACCACAAGTACATTTATTAGTAAATACTTTTACATTTGTGTACAGTCGTACTGAAGTCAAGTCAGAATGGATCCCACTGCACAACTTCATATAGAACAACTGATTTTAAGTCAGAGATAGAGAGATTACCAGAGTTTATAATAGAACCCAACTTTGTTAAGTCCTAAATTAATGCTTAATCATTTGGTCATCTAATCCTAATGGACCTCAACTTCTAGAAATCTCTTCTCGTTCCTCTCTTCTCCTTTTCCCTTAAAGCTGTAAACCAAGTTTTTGGAGAAAATGTCACCAACCAATTCTGCTGTAGTTATACAGAAGGAATAGAGAATACTTACTAAGCAAGCATTAAATCAAAGCCAGGTAAAAAGAATATAGGTACAAATATACAGATCTGAGGAAGAAAACTCACCACTGCCATTATTGGGATAGGCACCCCAAATATTTCAGAGTCAGCTGATCCAAAGTTGAAGCTTAAAACAAACATTATGGAGAAACATCACAACACTAAACTGACCTTTTGTTAAAATATAATACAGATATCTAAGGCCTGGGTCTGCAGCACATATGAAAGGTAATGCTATCAATTTATTGTAAAGAAGGCATTAAAACTATCACGTTAAGAAATACCAATAGTAAAAATAAAATTCACATGTAGTGTTAAAAAAGAGTACACCTGTATATAAAAATAATTTTGTTTTTTTTGGTGCAGCTATGTGTTACTTTGCTTGTGCACACGTAGTGTTTTTCTAAAGGCAATTCATTTAACAGTTATGTTCTTTTCAATATGCCTTCATAGTTACCTTGTGTCTTTCACTGGTGGATAAATAGAGATGGGAATGGAAAGTAAATTACACAAAGTGGGGTTCCAACATTTCTGAAATTACATGGAAAAAATAAAAATTTCAGCAATCCTCTCAGAGGCACAATAAATAGCAACAACATTTTTTTTTTGAACAGCACATACCGTAAAGGGTTCAAAAACACCTGTAGCACTGGCATTTGAGTAATCTGTAGCATACACAGAACCTACCATAAAGAACAAAACAAAGAACACAGTAAGATTTTAAACATCTAAAAAGTAATTTTAAACATACTTTTCCTTTAAACATCTCAGTGGCTCCCATGAAATATAAACTGAGTGCCTACAGACATAGTAATAATGATACAATGAGCATACAAACTCTACCTGCCGCTCACTAAAACATATATGTATTAACTACCTTATTTAACCCTCATGAAACTGGCTAGAAGAGAGCTGGTGTTTTTAAAAACATGAACAGAACTTGTCCCTCTTCCACATTTGTAACAATTCTTTGTTCTTTTGCTTTCACAGGTACCTTTCTTCAATCGAGGCAAAGTAATTCTGGGAGTCCTCTTTGAATCTTAAACACCGAAAAGGTTGACTACACTGAGTATTTATTTCCATTTCTGCCTATCCTTCCAGACAGACCCAAAGAATATTTAACTCAGAAGGTTGGGTTTTTTAAACAGTAAACATATTAGAATACTAATCAATTATAAAAACACATAAATTGTCAAAAAAGTATTTGAATTGCAGGATATATCAACGACAGTCATGAACATCATTACTTAGATTCCAGTATGTTTTATTAAGAGGAACTGTAAACATTCACCTTTAGTTAATCTATACAGTAACCACGTGTCAACTGTTCCAAAGCAGCAGTTATTTTTTCTGGCAGCTTCTTCAGCCTGGGAACAAATATATGTAAAAAAAGAAAAAAAGTACTTACAACTGGGTACAATAGAGAAGAACATATTTCCCAATTCCTTTTCTCATTTTCTTTGTGGTTAACGATAATGTCCCCAGAAAATAAGTCTCTGATTGCCAATTTTTCTTCTAAAAAGGGAGAGTTGACTATTTAATTAATATCATCCTACAATCCATGCTCCTAACAAAGAATAAGCAGAGTTTCTTACAATTGCTGCAAAGGAAATAAAAGCAATCTTCTACTGAAGCAACATCAGAGTTTTAAGAAGGGAAACTCTATAGTCACAACTGTAGCAGTGGTGAAGGAGTGGTGAATAACGAAAACAAGGTCCAGCATACAGCACCTGAATAAAAAATTAACAGAAATAAGTGTATATGCTTGACCAAAGCAGACAGGGCCCCTGTAACCATTGTTTTCTGGTTTATGATGTCTGCAAAGGGTTCAAAATGTTATTTTCCTTGGGATCTTCTTCTGCTTTAAAATGAGAAATTTAGGTTTCATCTAATTTCTACTAACTGATAACTATACAACTACAGAATTCATATATAGAACTTATGTAACTTCACTCAAAACATGACTGAATACACTATTATCCGTAATTAACAGCCATGAATTTTTGAGCTTCTTGGTTTGATGGTCATACATTTTAAGTATCTGTGCCTGACAAAATGTGGAAAAACATTCATCTCTCACCAAAGCCTCAGCAGCTATGTAACTTTCAATTCTATAATCCTCCAAATTCACACTTCACATTTTCATCACGTCCAACCAAACATACCAGTAAAAAAATATACTTGAGCTTCTCAGTTTTGTGACAGAAAATACCAGACAAACCTCAGAAGGTTTGGGGGTTACTTTATACAGGGTACAAAATGGACAATAACCATTTTCTTAAAGAATAACTTGAAAATTAACACACGAAATAAGATGACTAAAGTTATAAATATTACAGGAAGAAACAAGGAAAACAGTAAAGATTAGAGCAAATAATACAGCAACAAATAGTGCACGGCTCCTTAGTCTTTTAGAGTAGTCCAGCACAACTTTTTTTATATTTATTTTCCAATTTACAGTAAAATAAAATGCAGAATAAATGGATGACAGGGGTTGATTGTTCAATTTGATACTATTTGTCAAACTGCAAACACTGGAATAGTGCACGGTGGAAAGATAAGCGTGCCAGTTGAAAATAAATACAAGTGTCATGCAAAACTAGACAGCAAGCAACTTTAAAACAAAGTACAGTTACTAACTGTATAAGTGAAATAAGGCGATTTTATTATGTCTCTTATGTATGAAGAAAACGGTTTACTACTACACATTTCCAGAAGGAGAAGAAGTTGTTGTAAAAAAATGAGTAGATAGTTAGGTAGACAAGTTTTGAACATTACCATAGATACAATTCTTTCATTCTGCTTCTTCAGAGGAAAAGAACATGCAAGACCAAACTGAAGAAGTTACAACCAACCTAAGTCACTATCCATTATTACGGCTTAAGAAAGCTATTATTTTCCCTTTCCAGCTTACCTCATTTATGTTTTTAAAAACCCATGACAACTTCATAGAAGTTTGTTGTGTTGAAAAAGTAAGAAAACTTGGTGCTAAATACCGATCATTCCCAGTCAAGAAATGAAGCACTGTAAAAATAACATGGATTACCTGTTTGAAAAGAAAACAGTTACGTGACTTTTAATCTTTCCCTTTAAAGGTTTCTGATGAGTTATCTTTAAAGGATGACAACACAGATGAAAGCTGCTGATGTAAGATTAGATCCAGAAGGCCATAATTCTATTAAGAGAACCCTTACATAGGATTTCAATAAATGGCCTTCCACCAACAAATACTACAGGAGAAGGCCCAGAGCAAGTCTGTTTTACTGATTTCTGCTAGCACACTCATAGAGACTGCTCTGCATTACGAAGACAGGTCACCTACAGGAGCACACTGCATGCAATAGTTGAAATCAGTGGCAAACCCAAGAATTGAACTTCTTATTGTGAGTGTGCTAGTTATTTTCCACTTACAGGAAAAGTAACTTCAGTTTTTCCACTTGCAGAAAATCTTTCTCTTCTAACAGTATGAAGCACAAGCCATCAGCAACATAAAATGTTCTTTCCATAGACAATCTGAGCAAATAATACAGTAAAAACCAAAACCAAAACACACACTGCTAACCAAGAACTACCTACACCTAGAAATTAGGCTGCAGCAGTGTTAGCATGCAACATTTTAGAGACTAACAGACTAAAAAGTAATAAAATTAGACTAAAAAGACTAAACAACAACAAAGAGACTAAAAAGCAACAAAATACATACTAGACATTTCCCCATAATTGATTTCCTGCAGGCTATCAGTACTACCTTTCCTGCTAATCTTGCTCAGTCAGTTTTTAGGCCTCAGCATGTCATATTAACAGGACACTTGCAGCATTTCATATATAGCCCTTACTTCTCACAAAAATGAAATAGTTCTAACATGTCCAAGCAGTATTCAGCTTAGCACAGTTTTACCTTCAGCAGAAGGGACTTATTCCATGAATTCACAAGTTCAGCACTTCTTACATCTTGCCAACTTATGAAATTATGAAAAGGCTTCCCTGTCCTCCTGAAAAAGAGCATTTGAACATTCTCATTTAAAACTACAGAACACACACCGTGCAAAAATTGCAACATAATTCACTATTTCCAGTCAGGACACTTAACACTCAGTGCATATCCTCATGGTGGATTTGAGGAATTAGTAATAGGTATGTGGATGTTTTGAGATCTTCTCACCAGAAATAAAGAATACGTATCTCTTCATCTTTTCCAGAGTACTAAGAACAAAACAAAAAAGGATATACACTTATAGACTGTTCTCAATTACTGTAAGGAGTGGCTGTGCAAGCACAGGAGAACATGAGGAACTGACATTTGTAGCTTTCAGATTGTGACTTGATGAAGTTCAACATTTCTACAGTTTGCTTCCACCCAGTCTATGAATACAAATGAATACAAGCTCATTTTAAGCAATACACAATATACATACTTGTGCCATGTAATGAAAGTTGCTCTCTGTGTCGAGATGCCAAGACCAGCAACTTGCCTCATGTGAAGTCCAGCAGCTAAAAGATAAAAACAAACCATACTAAAGAAGGATTTACTTGAAGAAACAAAACCAAAACTTTCAAATGTAACTATAAAACTTATGGAATACTTAGGAAAACAATAATTTAAGAGAATATAAATCTCTACAGACTGCCCAACTAAATGGCTAAAATATTAGAGAATTCCAAGAGAGGTAACTGATTGCAAAGTACGTAAATAAACCTGTGTATTTTACAAAAGCAGTTGTAGCACATCAACCCTTTCCTCTTTCTGAAAGGCCTGTTGATACTTGAACAAAGTCAGAGACAGAGAGGCAGGCAGGCTACATATGCCTGTATAATCGATTAAAACTTGCATTTCACATAGATGGATGTGAAACGTTAGTATGCCATGAGTTTTTACATACTTTGATAATAACGTATCTCACCTTAAGCATACCTTAAGCAATCTTCCAAATTTCAGATTTTGTAAACCACATACCAGTGAATGAAAAGTACACTTCAAATTCAGAAATATAAAAAAGCTCATTTGGGTACACACCAATTTTACTTAAAATCTTACCTTCAAATAACTGTTACTGAACATTTTTTTCTAATGTATATATAGCTGTAAATAATTATACATGTCCACACCTATTTTCAAAGCAGCTTTGGTCAGCTTCCCAAGTACATCCATGTACGCTTCCAGAAGAAAAATTATGTGAAAAAAGTATACACTAAGAAATTGCACTTAAATGACAGACTAAATATTTTGTCCAAAGTACTGCTACTCCGCAGGGCTCTCAATCCCCCTACTTGAACAAATCATAGGTTAAGTACACCTCACAGAATCGTAGAATAGTTTGGGTTGGAAAGGACCTTAAGATCATCTATTTCCAACTCCCCTACCACAGGATGCCTCACACTTAAGGCCATGTAGCCCGAGGCTCTGTCCAGCCTGGCCTTGAACACTGACAGGGATGGAACATTAGCACTTCTTTAGGCAACCTGTTCCAGTGCCTCACCACCCTCACAGTAAAGAACTTGTTCCTTTTATCTAACCTGAACTTCCCTTGTTTAAGTTTAAACCCATTACCCCTTGTCCCTTGCTTATATATTAGTTAATATACATGTCCCTGTGCGTTTTATATATTAAGTTCTTGTGTGAACTTTCACGTGTGAAGTTACTCATCTGTGTAAGCACACATACTGCAGACTCTACAGCTGATAGCCTCTGGGTGACAATTACAGATAGGGTTTCATAGAGAAACAGTGTGTTCTACTCTGCTGATCTCTACACGTGCTTCAGCACCTTCCCTTATACTGTCTTTGCATTCCTGCAGGCAGTGGTATGAAGGCCCTCAGTCAGCTGAAAATGAAACTGGTGCTTTCGCAAGGCTACCTGCTCCAACTGCCTGCACAGGTGCTGCTGGCAGTGGGAGTGTATGGGAGGAGGACCTAGGAGTGGGTGGCTTGAGAACAAAGGTATTTCTTTTTCAGTAGTAGCTGGGTCTAAACTGAAGTCAAAGCCATACCAGTACAACCACAGCTCACTATGTGCTAGTGGCATGTATGACTCCTCCCCATCTCCACAACCTGAGTGCTCCCACTACCTTCCTGTGTCACTATGATGTTCTCTAGACACCTCGTGAGCAGGACTAACTTTCATTCAAGACTAAAAAAACCCACACACAAACCCAGAAGACAAACATGTATATTTTTCAGCTAAATTGTCTCCTGGAAGGGTTGAACCAGTACCAAAGTGAGAGACAGAGGGGTGGGACTGTGCAGTCAGAAGCAGTTTCCACCTTTGGGTAGCACTGAACTACAACAGCTCATCCACCTGTGCCTGAAATCACATATTTTAGCTCCACAAGCCATGTATACTAAAGCGCTCCTATGCCTTCTTTCTGCTTCCAGTCACTCCTGCCCTGGTACCACACCCTTTCTTGCACTAGCACAAACACTGGTAAAGCTCTGCTGACATGAACAACCACACAGTGATTTAACTGAGGAAACTGCCATGGACTTGAAACAAGCCTGTAAAAAGGAGGGCGGGACTCCTTTTGACAGCAGCGTGGGGTTACACTCACATTACACAACCACTTCAAAATAACTTGCCAACAATGTACACAGCTTGTCCACAAGAAAATCCTCCCCTCTACAACCAGGTGAAAAAAATCTTGCTTCCTGGTTTGCCCCACAAAATGGGAGCAGAGGAAGCTAGTAAAGTCCTCAGGGGTTGAGTCAGCATTGCTGTTCTTGTGACAACAGTTGTGACCGCTGAGAAGACAGACCAAGAGCCCAAAATAACCAGCTGCAGCTTACACCTAGTAATGATTACTTTCCCTATCCCCTAAACTGTCTTCCAAAAGAAGAGACAAGAGCAGTTTTGCCTTGATGCAGACTGGAGGTGGAGCAATGCTTGGAGACCAAACTGCACAGGGGCTGAACAGGAGGAACTTTAGGCACTGAATGATGATACACTGAACGATGATGTATGATGCATACACACATGACAAGGAGGCTGGGGCACTGTGAGAAAGTGAGCTGGGTGCAACCTAAAAGCTCACAGCATCAGAGTGGCACAGAAGGTGATCCATGCTGGACTGCAGAACACAGGAGCTGATATAATAGGAAAGCCACAGGAGTTGTAGAGTAGGTGCATTGTTAGAACAGTATCCAGAAAAGGGGGAAAAAACTCCCCGAACTATTAGCAGTTTGGTAGAAAAGGGAACTGTGTGTGTTCCATTTGTGGAATACTAGAAAATTTTAGGCTAAAGTACAACTAGAAAAACAACAATACAGAATTTGGATGGTAAGAACTGTTTCCAGTTTGGATGGCAAAAGCATGAATATCAGGTTGTAACTGAGCAAGCGCAGCTATGCAGCACCCTGCTTTCACTCTCATACGCTCACATTTGCACACACACAAAGCACCAGAAGAACAATGGGGACTCTGTTTGTACACAGAGGCGTCTGGAGGAAGGAAGACACACTGGGGAAGGAAACATAAAAAAAGCTGGAGAAACAAGGTGCTGTCACTCACGTGTAAATCGAGTATGCACACTGCTCCTGGTTCTTTTTCAATCTTCATCTAGCCCCAGTGAAAGAAAAGAACTGTTCTATTTTACATAATGATTGAACAGGCTTTAAAGCATGTTGCAGACCTATGCCCAGTGATGAACTTTCAGTACTCTAAAAAAAAATCTCATTATTTAACCAGCTTTACTAATTTCGATGAGTAAATAAGTAATTTCCCAAACTTTACAAGCCATTACCTTGTACAGCCTCTTTTATTACACCAACAAACTGGCTCCATAGCACTTCAGGATCTAATTCAACCCATCCAGGACGAGGATAAAGTGATTCCACCTGTTGACAAAAGGCACACAGCACTGTTGCAATCCATAGTTCACAGCAAACAGCATTCTTGTGAAAGTTTGTACAAATACATTGGGTTTTGCTTTCTTTTTTTTTCCCCAGATGGACTGCAAGAGAAGAAACAACAGTGTTTGTCACTTTTAAAACATGGTCAAACGTGGGTCTTTAGATCAGAAGGAATAAAGAAGCCCAAAGCTCCAGGAACTGGTGAGCCTGTAAATCCCTTTTGGGGCTCAAAACTGGAAACCGGCGTAGCACAGCAGACACAGGGTCACCCACCACATGGGCTTCCAGTGAGAGGGGGGTCAGCTCTGCCCAGAACATCCTCTTCCATCTCCAAAAATCCATCAGATTTCTTGCATTTCTCACTACAATCTTTTCATTGCAATAGCTATCAATAAAAAATTAATTCTGGAGATCATCTTGATCCTACAATCATGAGCCACGCAAAACAAAAGCAGCATGAAATTCAAGTTCCAAACCCAAGGCTTGTTCACTGTGCTGTTACATAAACGGGACATGTGCAGGTCCTACTCGCGTCTCAGCTGTGCCCTACTAACAAAAGTCGGTTTGCTCGCAGAGGGAGCAGTGGATACGACAGGGCCAGGCAGGCGGGAACAACAGTTGAGGTAACGGGGCGAGGGGCACCGGTGGCACCGCCGCGGGGCTCCCGGCCGGGTCACGGAGGTTCGTTTCACCCAGGCTGGCCCCTCAGGACGCCCACCCCATCCCACGCACGACCAAAACCTGAACGCCTGTGAACGCTGCCCCCGCCGCGCCGCCCCACAAGACCTCTCCGCCCCAAGCCGCCCGGCGCTCCGGGAAGCGGGCACCTTCTGCCGTGCCCGCCTCCGGCGACAGCTCCTGAGGCAAAAGCCACCTCGGGTGCCCGCGCGTCCCGCCGCTCTCGCCCAAAGCACGCCCGCTCCTGCCCACAAGCCCCCCTGTGCCCTTCCCCTGCCGCGCATTCACCTTCCGGCTGCTGGAGCCTCTGACCGCGGCCGCCCGGTCATAGACGTGGCACTTCACCACCGTGCTGCCTACGTCCACCCCCACCACGTACCGCGCGGCGTCGGCGCCGCTCTCCTGTTGCCCACACGGCATCGCCCCCCGCGGCCCGGCGCGCAAGCAGCGCGGACTGCGGCCGGGCGCTCGCCGCCCGGGGGAAAACAGCCGCTGCGCCGTGGGGCGGGCGCCGGGCGACCTATGGGCGCGGGGAGCGCGGCGGCAGGAGGCGGGCTGTGCCGCGGCGCTGCCGCCGGGCGGGCAGGTGGCGCCCGCCACCGGCGGGCCTCGGGGCGGCCTGAGTAGGCCGCGGCCCCGCGGCGGCGACAGGCGCTGGGGGGCACATCGGGAGCGCAGGGCCCTGCCCCGGGTCTGGTGGGGACTGCGGCACCTGCGCGCCCGCTCCCTCAAAGTGACGTTGCTCCCGGTGCAGTCGAGGCCTCAGCACCAGGATCCCACTTACAGAGCAGACACAGGAACACAGCCCCTATTCCAGACAGTGCAGCTTTATATACATTTACCAAATGCAGCTAAAAGGCTTTTAAACAAACACCTAAGGTTAAAAGGTTTCTAAAAGTCAGAATTCAACAAGTACCACCGGAATGTTTCTGCACGGTGCTGCCGTGTCAGTTCAAGCTGAACCCAGGACCGGTGCTCATACTAAGTGAACATGGTGTCTAAGCCCAATTCCCCCGTTCAAGTGTGCCACATGGAAAAATGTTAAGAGCACGGTAGACAACCAGGCACGGTCGCTCCTGGGATTTGACACTGAAGGTAGTAAGCATCAGTGCACAAACTGTATATAATTATGCAAAGTCTTCATGAGCAGCGCTCGTCCTGTGCCATCCTTTTCTCTCAGAGAGGCAACCATGTTTAAAATTACTGTTGGAACAGAACTGGAGGCAGAAATGTGTCTTTATGGCCCTTAGATGGGGTGGTGCTTTTAAAACAGGAATAACCAGGCCCATGGTGGGGGGGTTGGAACTAGATGATATTGAGGTCCTTTCCAACCTTAACTATTCTGTGATTCTATTTTTAGTTAAGCAATAAAATTCAGGACGCTCAACCCCAAACTCAACTCAACCCCAATTTAATTAGAAGAATTTGTCTGTGTCTTTACTCAGTTAATTAGAGCAGGAAAAGCAAAAAAAAAAAAAAAAATCATTAAAAAAATGTATGCCCTTGCACTTCTGCTTTTGGCCTCGCTTACAAAAAGTTGCACTATGAGCAACAAAAGGATATTATGTAGGGTAAGAGTCTGATGATATCAGACCTTTAAACGAGGAATACTAAGGACAGTGAAAGCCACGTAAAGGAGAAGCTCCTCACCTCACATGGCAGTCTCAGAGGTCACTGGGACAAAGGTCTGGATCACAGGGAACTGAAGGCAAGTGAAAGATAAAACCAAGGAATGGCTGCTTTACCTCTCCCTGCTAAGCAACAACCCATTAAAAAGTTGTCATCTTTTGACTTTTATATTCTGACTGTAACCTGACAAGTTGTTATCTCTTGACATGCAGCTAGTAGTTGTATGTTAGAGAAAGGCAGTAGGTATTTCGTATCTGATCATTCTTCTTCAAACTCATTTAATTATTCTATTAGTTTCAGTAAATAATAATTCTTCAGAACTGCTAGAAGAATGCTCCCTACATAAGTTTCAACATGTTCAACTGGTGTAAAAAGCTAAAACCACTGCAAATATTCAAAAACTAAGAAGCTTAAAGTAAAACTGGGAAAATGCATCCAGACATCTTTAATGTTTTTACAGTATCAATACATCCCATCTCACTGGAAGGTGAAGCAAAACTTCCAGAAGAAAACGGAAGTGCACGTTTTTCTTTTACAACATGTTAATGGAACAAATACATACCCCTCTGATTCACTGTATTGCACAGAAGTGAAAATAAGCCAATTTCTTCATGCAATAATAAGAATTTAGATGCATCTTGAAAAGGAACACTGTATATGCACTGGGAGAATATAATGTTAACCAACTCACACAGTTGCTCAATTTATGAGGCTTATGAAATTTTACATTATTATGTTTGCAATATGATAAAAACAATGCAATAGAGGAGGCAACAGGTTTTCAGACATGTGTAGCTTGTCCATACATGACTTATGTGGCACTAGCTTATGTTATTTTGTCATAAATAATATCATTCCCACACAGGCACTCTGTCTAGCCAAGCCTCTGTCACCCTCTCTTATCGCCAACAGGGAGAAAAGCCCAAGTTCATCTCGGCACAAGCAAGTACTCAATTTGAAGTGAAGATGTATAGACATCTTCACATCTCTTGCACAGCACTGCAACACTGATAACGAGCCTGTGTAACCTCCAGTACCACCCTAGTCTTACTGTTTGAGTGAGAGCTTGTAGGTGCCATTTCCACTGTTCAGAAGACAGAAAATTCACACACCTGGGGACATATATCCATCACCACAACATTATGTCCCATACTTCTCCATCTTCTCTCTGGAATCCTCTATTTCTCTGGAAGGCGTGACTGGTCTTAACCTTTTGCTGGAACATCAAACCAAATGAAGGAGTGGAGGCACTGCAGGGACCTGTCCAATGCTGTAGCAAAGGAAGGAGTTATTAAATAAAACCAATCAAATGGCAGAATATCAGGGACAAGATCACCACTGGCAGCAATGGCAAAACTCGTACCATCAGCAATTTATATTGAATACTTTTAAGCAACATCACCATGCATAGCATGTTTCAGTCAGCAACATGTACATTTTTGAGGATGATGCAGAGCAAAAGGGGTTTGCCCCATTATCCAGGTTAAAATAGGCCTTGAGAGATGGGAGTGCTGCAGATTCAGCAGATCTAGTTACTAGAAGAAAACCATGACATTTTCTAGGACTAGATTATTAATTCAAATTTCTAAATTATTAATTAAACTGGATTTGGAATAGCTGTAATTTTTCTTTTAAATAAATGTATTCTCAGGTGCATTCTGTTGTGTCTGATACATAGGAACCTCTTCACCCCAGGCTTCCAGTCTGAATCTAACTTGCCACTGGCAGTGCTAAAAGGAATTCCAGCTATTGAAATCTAGGAGAACAAGATCCAAAACTTGTAAATAACATTTTTTCTTTAACTTTCCTTGCATTTTGTCAGGATGCATCTATCCTTCTGTTTCATCAAACTCTTACAATTTTATCCACTTCCTTAGCTCTACCACTGTAACAAGTTTTAATCTTATGAAAGCACTGACCTCTGCGTCCTTTAATCAGTTTGCATTTAAAAAAGAAAGAACCCTCTAACATCTGCTGCTCCCTTGACTGGTGCAGTTCACATACATTATTCAGTAAGCCTTTCCTGGAAACCTAACAGACTGCCCAAAATTGACAAATTTTGCTGAAATAATTTAGCATATGATCATTCTCAGCAGTTCCTCCTGTACTCCTGCCAGAATTTACCACTCTCCTTGAAGTCAACAGACAAAACCACACACAATGACATCAGTTAGTCTAGCCTGTTAGCTTCATGGGTGATCCGAGTTTTAGGCAGCGATGGGATGTTTCCTAAGCAGTTCCACTCTTGCTATATCATCCTGCCCTCACACTGTGAACAGTTGTACCAACCCAGTTGCTCTTGTGGCTCCACATCAAATTATCAGGCTGAAAAATAACATGGGGAAAGAGTTTCAATCAGATTAATTCCTTTACATGGTTCATAATGTGGTGATACAGCTTGGCACAATCCAGTGGAAACAAGAAGAGACTGGTTAAGCCAGCATTTTCACTACACAATTGCGCATCAAAACTGTGCCCGCATACACGAGGTTTTGTATCACGTCTGAGGCACAAGAAGTCCTTCCTTTCCGCAAGCTCTGTGACAGAAGTAACCTCTGACAGAGAATGAGGTGGACTTTAGGACAATCAAGTTTTAAGCCAAGAATTTATCTAGCAAAGTTAAGTGAGAACTGGGTATTTACTATGTTAATGTTTCATTGTTTGCCCATGCTTTTAACACATCCCAAGTAATACCTACATTTGGAGATGTGCAGAGAATATATATAAGGTAATGTCCATCATCCTCTGGATGCTCTTAAGGAATTATAATATGGACTAAAAATGAGAGAACTATGAGCAGCTTTAAGAAAATAAGAGATTGAGTCCCAAATTTGTGTACATATGTATATATATGTGCTTGTATATACACATGCAATGAATGATCATTTATACCTAGAAAATCCAGGACTGAACAGCTCTTTAAAAGGACATTGATTTCAAAGTCTGAACGTTCACATAAAAAATACCTAAAAGTAGAGAGAAGGAAATTGCCATCAATGAAACAAGAAAAACAGAATGGATATATTAGAGGCTACAGGGAATAAAAGCACTTGAGAATTATAGTAGCCATTAGGCCAGGGTGGGGGGGGGGGAAGGAGGAAGAAGGAAGGAGAGTTAAAAAATAAAGCAAGGGGAAGAAAACCCACAGAAAAATCTAGAAGAATAAATGATCTCAGTATAGGCTCAATAAACTCAGAGGTTGTAAACTCTACACCGCTCTCCATTTACCCTGCTGAGTTAAGCTTCAGCAACTGACAGCGCATTTCAGCTGTTTCAAAGAAATACGCACTGGAAGAAACATCAGGATCTAATAGCAGATATCACATTCTATCACAAATTAGTGCTAAATCTAAAACATGCATAGGTTACTCTAAAAGAGATCACTTACTTGCATTGGAATCACAGTTCTTGCTTCACCCTGTACCCTCAAAATGATAGAAGTTGACAACTTCTAATTTTATACATATATAGCGAGTATAGTAATTTATTGCTGTTGTTACATGCACAGAAATTACATTTCAGCTTTTGATTGCCAGCCTTTGTTTTTCTTGCAATTACACAAAATACAGGACTAAGGGTGATTATCAACTTTCATAAAGCATTGCTGATGCAGTAATGATTACTAAGTTTTACTAGGAAAAAAAAAAAAAAAGAAGTAAGTAAGTTTTAATGAAAAATATCTTCTCTGTCCTTTCAGGTTTACTGCTTGCACTTGATGGCACTGCAACTCCTTCATTCTCTTTGATTTTTAGTGCCTTTCAAAGCAGAAATGAAACAAGAAATCTGTAAATTACAAAAAAATAAGAGTAAACACCCCATCAAAAATTGGCAGCAATAAAGAACTGCTGTTGGAGCCATGGGTTCTTTTGGTAATAAACAACAGCTACTTACCTAATGATATCTAATTCTTCGAAATACGTATCAGTTACAGTCTCAAAATTCATGGGTCCTCATGCACCTGAATTTGGATTCTTTTGGCCAAGAGTGTATATTCAGACTGCATTTATGCCCTTGGTGTCACAGTGTCCCCTTTCCAGAGACAGAAACAGAAGAACATAACTGTCTCTCAGTAGTAAGGAAGGCTGATTATGCAAAACATTTGGAGATCACATCTCAGATAAAAAGAATAAAAAAAACCCTTTTCTGTAAGTAACCATTTGTTCTTTGAGATTCCTCACTCTCACAGGCCTGATGAACTAAACTAAATTGAACAAAAGTAACTTAATTTTTGAATGGGAGTGTCCATGCAACATTTATTACACACAACCTGATATATTTTATTTTTATAATTGATATATTTTAAAGTTAACCCTTTACTTAATTTGTTTTAATTTCCTTTTGTGCTATTTACAGAGATGGGAAAAGTAATGAGGCAGGATATGTTATGTTATGTTATCCTTGCCATGCAGGATAACAGCAGTACTTAAGTCTACTGACTAATAATTTGAAGACAGCTTAAGAAACGCAAGATTGTATCTTGGTATCTTCATGTTGAGTAATACGACCTGAAAGTGTATACCAACCAGATGTTCTATACAGAATATTGTTACAGGAAGTTTCAGCAGCTGGTCCTGCTAAGGCTGTACTCCATTCTTTATGCCAGTTGCTTTAAACCAAGCTGATTCACACAATAATCTATGAGATTTAAAATAACATCTCTCTACCTGAAAAGCTGGTGCTGCAGTTGGCAAAAGACAGGGTTTAACAAAGTTCAAAACTCACAAAGGTACTACAAATTAACTGACATGACTACAATATTCATTATGCTTTAGAAGAGAACAAGTAGAGTTTGAAGATAATCTTAGAGATAGCTGGTGAAAGAGAACAAAATTCAGCACATGGTATACACAATACAAAGGCGAGTTAATTTACCCTGTCTAACATAAGGGTAAAATCTATCAACACGAATTTGGCAATACTGGATTTATAAAAATCTGCTATTCTTGGGGATAAGGAAATTAATTATGAAATCTAACTTGCCATTTGTCTCAAATTCAAACAGATGACACTGGTTTTAGGGAAGTTTGTCATTATGCTTCATTCAGAAGCCTTGTTACAAATGAGGCGACTATTCTTACCCTACTCTAGCAAAAACCTCAGCACAGTGTTTTGCTCCAGGTACAGAAAAAGATGTACAAATATTTCTAGGTACCCATGGCTCCTCCTACTTATAAGTCATAAGCTGGTTTTGCATTTATGTTAAGAACCACTAGGACCAAACTTGCTGGAAATTAATCTTCCTGCCCTTTCTATAGCAATTTAATAAATCCAATGGGTAACAGAGGGGAAGAAATTTTGAAAGATCAGTATCACTTACATGCTTTTAACTGCAAAGTAACCAACAGCCTTTTCAACAAACTTCGCATCTTTAACTGAATAGTACTTGAAAGCCACCAAGAAACAGCTCAGGGGTGAGCAGTTGCTGCTTCTGAGAATCACTGAAACTGGACTTCATGATATTTAATTTCTATCTTAAAGGTTTTGGTTTGGAGCTTACAGAAGGTCCCATATAGTATTTGGAAATAAAGCAGTGAAAATAAATGATGTTTCTTGTTTCAATATTTAATCCAAGCAGACACAGACACAATTTATAAAATTATAGTATTGCATTAAAGTTTTATATAGCATTTAACTTTCATGAATGTTTTCCTTCAGTGTATCATATATTCATATTTGAAAATATCTTTGCACAGTCCTTTGTGCAACTACATGCTAAAAATCTGCAAATGCACACTTAACACTAAACAGCACAAAAAATACATTCTGTATCCATTCATATGCAAATTTAAAACATTTCACTTGGCAGATAAACAATGAAAAGTTATTTTAAAAAAATCAGAAACTACAAAAATGCGCACATAAAAGTCTTCCCTTTTGGATTTTTAGTAAAATACTGCTCTGTATAAGATCTAATGAAAAACTCCAGTGCTTACAAAATACTTTATATCTATGAGAAAAACAAATGCTTAAATTTATATCTGTATGAATTAAACATAGTCACCTTGTTAAAATATAAAACTGAAATCACAGGGGACATAGATCAACGCAGATGTCGCATCTAGCAGGACATGTAAAACTGTAATGAACTGGGCACCAGGCAATCAGCATCATAGAATATATAAACTAAAAACCAGGGACTAATACAAGATGAAGCAGCTACAGAATAAAGTGTTTAAGCAGCTATATATAGTAAATGTAGCAATTCTACTTGAAGAGGAAGTCTTAGTCAGATGTAATTAGTAATAAAAGTTGCTGTGCTTACCGGTGATGAGTACAGTGTCCATCATAAGTTTGTTTCTAAAAGATCTGCATAAATTGACTATCCAGATATGTCACAGTTCTGCAATGCTAGAACTTAACATAGTGTCCTCTCCATCATAAAAACTTCTAAATAGATCTTTTCTCTGACGGTCAGATAGCTCACTTAAGATATGGGGGAACAGCATCTGTGCCTCATAACTTCACATAAACAATTCCAAAATATTGGCATGTCTGCATCATGGCAGTCTTGTGTTGCTAATGAAAATAAATCACTGAAGCATACAACTTTCTCTTCATGGAATATGCTTTCAAACCCTCTTGAGACTAGATGGATATAGAGAGAACAAGATACATTTTAAGACTGCATACAGACTATTCTACAAGGTTTGTAATACCAAGTAAAATGAAATAAAATTTCTTAACCTTGTTTTTACCTTTGTGATCCTGCAGCTTGCTGCTATTCTACAAACACTGCTGAGGCAACAACTGTTTCAGAGAAATCAATATTAAAAAAATCCTATACCACAAGAACTGTGAAACTTGGCACTACACCAAGAAATGGAGGCAAAGCACAAGGTAGGGGAACGGAAAGAAAATCCACAGACTTGTAGATCCAACATGAAACCTGCCTGGAGGCAACAAAATGAATCACTAATTAGACTGAAGATTTCTTCTTAATGTCAATAAGAAGGGTACTTGTGGGTTAAAAATGGTACAAGCACCTTCGAGCCTTCATTTTTCCTATGTAAACCAAGAATGATGGAGCTACTTTTACAGTAGAACTCCCTCCAAAAACACAGGTCAACCTTTTGCCTGAATATTCTTATGGAATATAATAATGATAATTTCATTTTGCTACAGAGAACTTCTATCACAAAACTGAAAAATAAATATTAAAAGTCACTAGCAACAAAAAAAGAAAAAGAACCCACCACAGAGAAGTTTTCAGGGTGCAGGCTCTTACAGAGAGAAATGGACACTTAAGTAATTATAAATTTGACAGCTATGTACACACACATGGACATCATCAAACTCTGGCCATTTTTCTACTTTAGAAAAAAGATACCAAATCAGGGTATCACTAACATTTTAGGAGGCTCTGTAGATCTGTAGTAAATATTTATGTTATTTTATCATCAGAAAACAATGACATTGATAATGCTGGTGATTAAAAAAAAATTAAATGTACGTTACCAAAGGGGTCTCTATTTTACAAATTTATATTTTTTTTAATTCATCCTATAAATTCATCTCCTGAAACAGGTTCTGGATCAGCAACCACTTTTTGCCTCTCTAGTAGTAGAGACACAATAATACCTACATTTTGAAAGTCAGAAAGTTTTTGCCCTGATATAAAACCTGTAGTTCACAGTTAAAGCAAATATGGCAGCTCTGCTGTAGTTAGGTTTTAGTCTCCCTGATTCAACTCAGAAGGACCTGGAGAGAAAATATAAAAGCTGCATTTAAATAATTTTTCCTTTCTGTCCTATTACACTATTTAAAAATAAGCTAGAATATAAGTGTCATACTAAAGCAATGTTAGATGCCCAACTTATTACTGTTCCATATACCTCCCCAAAAGCAAGGCAATTCTGAATTGAGGTTGCCACTGTTATTGCTGCTTACCTGGTATAGTCTGTAAGCCACTGTTTAGAAACCTAGGCACAATTGATGACATGGTAACCTTAACTCAGCATTTCCTAGCTTTTGCTGATTTAAGTCAAAGCAATCGAGGTTCAACATAATTTTTTATAGTTTTCGTAACAACCTGAAAATCATAGCAAAGAAAATGCATTTTTTTTCTATATTATACTTAAAGTGGCTGGTCTTTTTAATAGAGCTTTCTGATTTTTTTAAATGACAGAACATAACAGTGGGGGAAGAGCTGAAGATAGGATACACCTAGCTACCATATTTATTCTGAAGATTTTGATGCCCCAAAATTGACAGCCAGCTTTCTTGACTTTCGCTTGCTGGAAGTGTTTGGTGTTGATTTGTTATGAGGAACTTTTGGAGTAGCCACATTGTCTTGAAATGAAAGAGTTGATTGAGCAGCTTGAGGAGATTTTAAAGGAGCTGAAGAACTGTCTTGCTGTGTGTTTTCAGAAGACACTGGCTGTTCATTCTTTAGTGGTGCAGCTTGCGGGAAACTCTGAAACTCCTTGTGCTCAAAGTTCTTCTTGCTGGCAGCCCTTTTTTTAGTTACCTTTAAATGAAATAAATATTATTAAACAGAACGCATTCTGAAAAACCTGCAAATATTCCACATTTAGAAAACATGCGTACAATTTTAGAAATTATTTTCTAATCCTAAATAGTGCTTCATAGGCCGGGTATTGCTTCAATCATCATGTAGGCACATTTTGTTTTTACAGAAACAGAATATTAAGACAAACCCACAAACAATCTTACCTGCAGAGGTATAAACTGGTTGTGAGAACCAACAGGTATAGTTCCTGCAAGAGACACATTTCCTGGATAGGAGCCAGGATAATAATGTTTAGGCACTGGAGTTCCCCAGGACACTGGACCAAACATGTGAGACGATGAAGGCATTATATTAGCTGTGAAAACAAGTAACTTTTAGCTCGCTCTCCTCAAAAAGAGGATACTAACTCCCAAAGACCCCAAAAGTACACCAACTACATTTGTCTGCATGTTTTTTCAATAAAGCCACATATTATTCATGTTTACTTGAAAACAGGTATTTATTTATTATCAAAAAATACCAAACATTTCTGCTTTTACAGGACTACACCTAGATGACAGCACAGTTAAGAGCACTAAGTCGCATCTACATTTCAGAGCACATGTAACTTAGCATCTCCACATCCTTATCAGAATGAACCATATTAGTATACTTACCAGTGGGTTGTGCAAATACTGGAGGAATAGATCCAGGTGGCACAGGAACTCCCAGTGGCTGATAATTTGGAAACACTGGTGGAGCTGGAGGCGAAGGGAAGTTTACTCCTATAGCACTCTATGAAGAAGGAACCGAAGGATCACAAACAGACACAATGCAACAGAGATACAGATGTTAAAAGATCCTTTTCATACTCACCAAACGCTGTAAAGCAAAAAACGCAGCTTTCTCCTTTGCTTCAGCTTCAGAATGACACTGTGGTCCATGAACCAACAAACCATTTGATAATTTTATGTGACAAACTGTCATTGTCTAGAAAAACGAGATAAGATTTTTGAGGGAATCTGTATTGCTGACACACAAACTGAGAAACAGAGGATTTGCTTGTTTGTTTCGGAAAAAGGCAACAAAAGGAGCTAAGATTTATTTTTAGATGGATTTTCAGTTCAAATGTTGAATATAGAATCATGTAATTATTACGGTTGGAAGGGACCTTATAGATCATCTAGTTAGGATAGCTGAAACAAAGTTGAGAACTTTTAACTTTTCCTGAAAAATCTTTTTACCTGTGGTGTTTTTAGGAAAGAGAAATCTGGTTGCGGCATTCCAACAAGAGAACAAATACGGCAAAGTTCAGCAACAGTAGACAGTGCAGGCTGTGGACAAGCAAAAGGGTGACCTCCAGTTTCCAGTGCTGGTGTGTTCTGAGGGCCTCCAGTGCTATGAGGCTTGTTCATATAAGCAGCTGACAAAAGAGATAAAAAAAATAAAAAGTATAAAAGCTGTAGCACAAACATTGCCTGCACTGAAAGGACAGCAACTTGCTATTAGCAGAAAGTGAAAAAAGCATATTTCATTTTTCCTGGTATTTTCATATCTGACAAACAAAACCCAGGACACTATATATAAAGAGATTTTTAGCTCGGAAAAAGATGGACATTTTATTAATATTTTGAAATTATTTAATATTTTGAAAATCAGTACTGTACTGTCAGCTACGTTGTAAAATGCCACTACAAGGTGAAACTCTGAACTATGAGCTGATGTCCAAACATACCCATTTTTTTACTTTGTCTATATTGCAAGGCAGCTCCATGGCAATCTTGTCTGCTAGGGGGAGCAGGAACATCATTAACTTGGGCTTTCACTTCGTTCTTTGTTTCCTGGTCAGAGCCATCTATCTTCAAAATCTCTTTCAGCATCTGTGTTCCTTTCTTTAAAAATAAAATAAACCATTCAGGGACATGCTGGCATTCAGGTAACACTACCTTTTCACTTAACTCTGAAAATCATAATCAGTAACCCAATCTGAGTTTTAGTTTTCCTATCAGAGGAAACATTTCATCAGAGTACAGATAACAGCATCTTAGCATGAACAAATGTGTTTATTTATTTTTAGAGTAGAAAATTAAAAGTTCATCAATATGTTTAAAAGGCAATATAAGATTTCACAGAGTTTCTTTAAATAGAAGCATTGATGCTAAGATAGCAGATGCTAAATTGCAATGTAATGATCCTGCAGTATACAGACCATAGCAAATGATTGTGGTGACAGATGTTCTTCATTTGTAGCTCTTGCTTCCTTGGAATAAGTCTGCACTTCATTTTCTTTGGAAATTTTCAAAGAAGCTAGAAGGCTTTCAAGTTCATTGTCCTTCTTAAAACAAATATAGAAAAAAGATACATCAACTTAGTATATTACAAGCAGATGCAAGAGGAAGGGTATACGTTTAAGATTAATTTTATGCTTATTCAGGACTTCTTTTTTTTTCCTTTTAGCTTGTCATGTCTGCTCAGAGTGCGAACAGATACCCAAAGACTACATCAAGTTTTGCATACAAAAGATTCAAGTGTTGACCAATACAGGATTGATTTAAAGAATGACCAAGGTTACACAGGTTTGTCTTGTATCTGCTATAAACATGAATTTGCACAGAAGTGACCAAGAATAATTGGAACAAAATGAATTGGAAACTGAAGTTATTCAAAGAGCACAAGAAAATCAAATGTCTAAATACTACCTTTCCACCTGTACAGGGACCATCAACTCCAGCTTTCTGAATTACAGGCATGTTGGGACTTTCATTCCTCTTCAAAAGTTTGACATTGTACTTATTCACACCTGCAAAATTCTGAAATAAACTGCAGCATTTATTATTGAATACTAATATTCCATTACTCATTGTAACACAATCACATTAGAAATGCATCTACAAATAGCTTTCACAAGCTAATATTCTTAGAGGATTTCAGCTTACTAAAATCCTAGCATTTACGTATTGCCATTACAGCATAGCTTTTAGAGTCTAACAGGAATAGGAAAATAATTTGTATCATCATTATACATCTTATGTACTTTCTCTCACTTTCTGTCTGTAAAATCTCTAGAGAAAAAAAATCTCCAAAATAAAATTTACCTAGTAGAAGAATCAAGATGCCAGTTACAGAGAAAACTGTAAAATGATGAACCAGATTAGAGTAAAATGAAAAGAAAAGAATACATTTACTCAGTACGGAAGAAATTACCTGTTTGTTTGATATTTTACTATGTGGCTGACTTTCACCTCTTGTAACTTTGGAATCTTCTTTAACTACAAAAGAATGTATTCTTTTGAAATGCTCTTAAAAACTATAATGATCAAGACTCAAAAAAATAAATAACTCTGTACAAGCACACCAAGTTGCACTGATTTGAATGTTTGCATCAAATGTTTAATTCATACTTCACAGGTAATTTGTTGCATGTTTTTCTTGTAAGATAAAATGAAGTATATGCAATAACATATCTGACTTTATATTCCACAAACATGATCACAAGCAAATTTTCAAAGACAAGTTGTGGTTGGTTTGTTTTTTGGCTTTTGTTTTTTTCTTTCTTTTTTTTGGTTTTTTTTTTTTTTTATTTTAATAATCAGATGGGTGGAAAGTCATAATAATGCTGAACAGCTTGATTAAAAGGTTCAAGTATGCACACCAGGACATTATTTGGCAATAACAAGTGCAACATAGTGTTTATGTAACTATAGTAAATTTTTTTCTGTTGATAACCACAAAAACTCAAAAAGATTTCAAAGAAGATTAGCTAAAGCAAGTAGTTTTCCTAAACAAAGTGTCTAATTATAGTACTTACATTTTTTATATGGCTCCTGCTTTCTCTGCTGACCTTTAAAGCTGCTGTCATTCAATCCTGGCTTGTAGAACTGATTGCCAGTTCCCAGCTTCATTTCCTGAGGTAGAACTGCACCCTAGGATTTCAAACATCAAAGCTTAACCATAAAACTATTTATGTATTATTTACATAGTAGTCCCATATGATTACCTCCTTCCACAGCTATGCACACCCTGTGTAACAATACTTTCATCCAGAGGATTTATTTATTTGTGGCATTAACTAGAAAGTTTTCTGATGTAATGAACTGATATATAAAATTAAGTACCTTCACATTTTGACTCCAGGGATCTGTTTAAAGTTTATATACTAACCTTCTCATGCATGTTTTGCTGACTGTGGTGAGACTTCCCAGAATTCTGCAGTGACTGCCATATGCTGCAGAATTCATCATCTTGCTTACTCTGTGCCTGACAAAACAAGAAACAACACCCCCAACAAGCTCAGCAGCTTTAAACCCCACTTCTGAACAGCTACGCATATATAAAGACATTCTGAAAATTGTCCAAGTCTAACAGTGCTCAGATAGCAGGAATTTTCATACTGATACTACAACTTGCACATATATAATTTATGAAATAGGCTATTGTGGTAGGTTGTATTTATGTAACATCTTTTCCTAAGAATGACTATTAAACAGAAATGATCTTAGTTTGAGATTGCTTTTGATTTGTTATTAACTGAAGTTACTATCACAGAGTATAATTAGACAATAATTCAAAATGGTTTTAAAAGCATGCTCTCATGTTTGGTTGCATTCTTAAATTTTATTATTAGTATCCTATTTTGTAAGGCCTTATCAGTCAGTCTCAACTGCTTAATGACATTACAGGTATGTTACCACAGAACTGAAGCCCAGCTATGTAAAAAAAAACACTTTTGAAAATCTAGACTCTAAACAAGTACAACACAAGATATTATACTCATTCAAGAACAGGGACAAGTTCTGCTCCAGTCTGTATCAGGATTAAAACATCTGATGTACTAACCCAAAGCTATCTATTAGTCATGAGAAAAGGGGACCACTTTAAACAGGGGGCCAAAATATTGAGACATTCAGATCCACTACTAAATGAATCAGAACACTCACTTTGTTTTTCTGATTGCCACATCCTTTTTGGGGTGAGTTAGAGGTGCCCTGATTTTCAGCCCTGAGATTGTAATGCTGTCTTCCATTCATCTGCTAAATCACACGAGAAAAAAAAAAAAACACCAAAAAAATCAGGTGTATCATTGCCTTAAATTTTCTTTTGGAAAGTAGTTTTTCTTGTACAGACTTAAAAAACATGAGACAGTGCTTCTCAAACACACCTATAAGCAACATGAAGATACCCATTCAGCTGATTTTCCTTAAAGAAATCACTTATTAAAAAGTAAAACTTAATCAAACTAGTGAGGATCCCAATTCACCCGTAATTTTCCCCCCTTTACTGTATTTTCAAACAAAATAAAGCATAACCAAGAAGCAAAACCAACAAGGATATCATGTCTTTTCTGTCTGAGCATGGGTGAACTTGGCCTACAGGAAGAACTACTTTGAACAGAGCTTTAAGGGAACAATTACCTCTCTGCTCAGCAAAGTATTTGTTGACACCAAATATTTGTCTCTTGGAAAGGCAGCTGGAGCTACAATTGTCAATAAGGACGTTTGGTCTTCTTCATTATTTGATTAACTCATTTCATAAAGATTATCCTACTTTTAACATACCAATGCAAAAATTAAATTTTGTTTGTACCAATGAAGATGGTAACCATGGTCATAGTTCAGCATCTAGGAAAAAAACATTTCTGTAAAAATGAAGGAAAAGTCTTACTTGAGTAGGAACAAAAAGGGAGCGAGGAGAATGGTTGAGGCCTCCTAGATGCACTTTTTGTGAGCATACAGACGACAGATCGGATGCATATGAATTGTAGTTATTCACAGCTGGCTGAGGTTTAACTACGGCTGTCAGTTTTTGATTTCCCATTTCTGACCGACTACCATGAGACAGGTTAATTAAGGCACTTGATGGCAGACGATACCCTCTGGCAGGTGAGCACCTTAAGACAAGCAAATGACACAGCTGTTTCATGTAGTTCAATTACAGACATTTCAATATATTTTAACATTAACAGGCTGAAAGCTGTATCCAGTATTGAATTACCCAGTGATAATCCCACTCTTCTCTCCTTTGCCCTCTGGCTGTCAAAACCAGAAAAGTCATTACTAGTACTCTGGGTTTATATTGTACCTTTCAGCGCTGAGCTCAAAGAAATTTTAAAGACAAGTGAGTTGTTATAGCACAGTTCTGTAATATTTATGTAAAAAATTATGAACCAGGAAACAAGTATTCATTTTTCCAAGATAAAAACTGAAGCCAGTAGCAGAATTATAAACAGAACTTACACAGCATTTAACCAGTTTTATATCTTCCTTTATGATTTCGAATACCGAAGATTTTCTGTGTTACAGGATATGCCCTTGCAAGCGAAAGGGTTGTGTTATGGTTGCTGAACAGAGGGGATGGGTAAGATTCTCCTCTAATTTCTGTCATAAAAAACTCGATTTATCTAAGAACAACAGTAAAATAAAGCCTGCTGAGTAAATATTTGCACTCAGAAGTTCACCTGATTACTTACAGAAGAGTTACCAAACTTCTTAAAACAAAAGCATTAACCATGCCTCCACCTCCTGAAAGAACAGTTCAGGTTTTTAATGGTGGTCAGAATTTAGTGCCTAAGTATCACTTACTGATAGTTCAGAGTCCCTCCTCCAGAGGAACAGATGATTAATATTTTTCAATCGACATGTTGAAGACATACTGATTACAACCTGTTTTCTACATATTCATTTAGAGAGACATCTGGATTTAGTGCTTTATTCTGCTGGTTGATATTTGCTTTCTACAAATCACAAGCTTCTAAACATGCAAAAAAGCCTAAAGAACATGTCCAAAATACATAAAATATATGCTTCATAAAAATTATCTGTACTCAGAGAGGAATAAAAAAAAAAAGAAACAAAAAAGAAACATGAAGGAAATAAAAACTGACCAACGCTGTTCAGAAAGTTTTAAAAAGAGGTATTAAAAATAGTCACTGAATCCAACAGCAACAATTTCATGCCATCTGTGCCAACAGCATGAAATTACTATGAAACCCCCTGCACACACCTTATAGTTAGGCCTCCAAGGAATTCTTCATCAAATAGAACTTCAAAGAGCACATCTGTTTCTCTACTGGCTACAGAAAACAAAAAAAAAGTCATCTTATATATGTAACAGCAGCTGTTTTCATATAAGTGATGTAAATATCTGTATTAGCTACGCAGTAAATAATAAAAATATCAAAACCTAACTAATCAGCTACAAAACCAACATTATTCCTTAAATGAGTTTATTAACAACAACTCAGATATGTTTCTCAAAGTCATATCTGCCCTTTTAGATTATGTACCATGCATAACAACTTATCAACCTGCAGTTTATAGCAGTATGTCACAGCTGTCAAACTGCCAGAAAAGAGATGCAAGCCATCTTTATGTTCAGGCAGTTGGAAACTGACAGCTCTAACATTACGTTCTTGCACAATGATAGACTAACTCTCCTTTAAAATTATAGTATATGATCATTACAGAAAAAATACCCCTTTTAAAAAAGCTGCACTCAAGTCTAGTCTATTCAAGATTCTGTTGAATGCCAATTGAATGAGAAAGCAACTACTTAAATGCCAGGTATGAAAACAGTCTATATTACTGTATCTCAAACTGCAATGCCACTATGATTCTACAAATCCTTTTGTTTACCTGAAATACATTTATGGATAATCTTGTCAAAGAAGGTATAAATCCATGCCATTTAACAGAAATGGAATATCACAGAATAAAAACCAAATTCCAAATAAAACAATCTGAGACAAGTAATATTTGATAAAATTTTATGCTTAATGTAAGTATTCAGGCTAACATTTAATATTATCTCTACTTTTCCTAAATTTGCCCGTATCTCCCCATAACTTCATTTTGTTCCTTTTTTGCAGACTGTCTTCTTTCTCACAGATCTCTGCCTTCTTCATATTAAGAAAAAACAAAGCATAATTTCTCATTCAAAGTACAGCATTGTTAACACATAAAATTAAAATAGAATACCTGTAGATTTAATTTGAAGAATTAAATATGCCATTAGTGGCTTCAGGTTACACAGGCTTCATAGATGAGAAATTTCTGTGCGTTCACAAACATTAGACAAAACACTTTTCTGAAGCCTGCTTTCACATCACTAGCTGTGCTGTTATATAGCTATAATGCCATAATTATGAAAAATTCTTACCTCCTTTAATTCCTATAATGGTACCTCGAAGACCAACTGGAACGGAAAAGTTCTCTCTTACATTGACAACACGGTCAAACAGCTTATACTCTGCATCGCGATCTGGAACAACCCCATTCTGTTGTTCTAATGGCTGACAATGACCAAAAGACTGTGTTAAGGTTTGCAAAACAAAATAGGGATTACAATCAAAATGCATTTACAACAATATCAGAAACACACTATAAAGTGAACTTTCGTGTGTGTGCGTGCATAAGTTTAAGAACAGAAATTTTTCCTCCCTAGACACAAAGCATTTTTTTCTTGCTGCTGTCACTTACTGCTGCTGCCTGAGTAACAGCAGTGCCGTACATGACCCAAGGCAGACCAATGGGATCAATTTAGATAAAATAAAGCCACCAGGTGTAACCTGCCTGTGTCAGTAACATGGCTATCTCTGAAATACCAAGCAAGATAAGCAGTTAGTTCTATGTCAAGAACTGAATAAAAATCAAAACAGGCAAGAAGAGACTAATAGGAAGTACATTTTATTTTGCCTTCATTGTACAGCCAATAATAACTGTAGAAGCATGAAGGACAGAAGGCAGAAAAGAACTGAAAGTCAGTATAATACGTGACGGAGTCTTTAGTAGAAATTCTCTCTTTTTTAGAGACAGATGATGCTATCAAACTGATTTTCTAGAAGGCATCATAAAACTTCTTCCGTCAATACTGTCATAAAATTCCCCTCTCTGAAAGTTGGTATGCTTACGCAAAATAAACACCATTTGGACATACTGACTCCAAGAAAAAAAAACCCACTTTTCATGTCACTTACTCTGTACAGTAAATGGGGTTTCACAGTTACTCGCACCTTCTTGTTGCTCTTTCTCTGCTAAAGGAAAGAAACAGGAAGTTATTACAAACTACTGTAGGAACCAACACTGGATTTCAGGTACAACAAAACACCTAAAAAGATAATGGAGAAGTCTTCTGTTTCTTTTAGATAAAGGTATACAGCTTTGTGAAGTCTTTAGGATGACTAAGACCAGTTTTCAAAACATGGGATTTCTTACCAAAGCTTTTGCACTGTTTGGCTAATTTGAGAACTCACACTGATTTTATTAACATGACCCTGCAAGTAATTGCAAAGAAATAAGCCCATTGTTTCATGTGGCTTTGCCTTTAGCTTTTGCTTTAGTAATTTTCTTGTCCCCTTTTTTGATCTATGGCTTCCAAAACACAATTTTCTAATTTTCTTCAGACCAAAAAGAAACTGTAAGAGAAAACCAGCTGACACTGCACATAGAAAAATCACTTCAATATTTCAGAATCTATATACTGACACATGTTCCTTTCTAAAAATCACGGTTCAGAGAACGGAGTATGGCCTAATGCTGCTGGATTGCCTGAAAAAGAGTCAATTAAAAAGATTAATAATGAGTTCTCCTGAATTTCAAGGACAATTCACATTACAAATTCAGGTCTTACATTACATTCTGTACTCTTTTTCTTTGGAATGAGAGGTAATCTTCAGTCGTCTTATTCTAATTCAAGAACCCACAAAGTAACAAGCAGTTGTTTTTTTTGTTGACCCCTGCTCACAATGATACCAAGCTGCATACCTTGCATTTCTCTATTTCTTCTTCAATTTTCTCAACGATGGCTGCATCCAAAATTTGCAAGTCACAAGATGCACGAGACAAAGCAGACACAGGATGTGCCTTTAACCAGGCAACAATTTCTTGAACTTTCTCAGCTCTAAATAAAAAAGACATGAATTAAAACTTTTAATTGTATAAATAACGCATTTCACCACATTCCTTGATTTAATCATCAGGTATTATGATACAGGCGCAGTGCTTGTATACATTCATAATGTAACAATTTAAGAGTTCTGCATGAGTTTACAATAAGGGTTAAAAAATAAAAATCTAACTGAATCATGCAATACTGATTCAAAATTATAAACTGAAGTTTTGCCAAGAAAAAAGAACTATTCAGTAAATTATGTTTGCATCCCATCAACTAACCATGACCAGCTGTGATTAAAGGTTCTGTGACTAGCTGTGTCTCGGAACACAGTGAGAAAGAACTTCAGGGCATGCCTCTACTAAAACAGAACACAAACCTGAAATTAGTATCCCACAGTGGTAGATGCACCCGGCAAGAGTTCTGCATCATGCAGAATTACCATCTCAAGCCTGTGAATAGAGCTAATACTAAAAGCCATTTAAATGTTTCTATACTGTGTCTGGAATCAAGGTTGCTCCTTGTCTCCCATGAAACTGACTGAATGCATACTTAAAATGTACAAAGTACTTTAAATTCTGAACGTGTTATTTTTCAAATTTGAAGTGATCTTAAACAATTGAAATAATTATTGCTTATCTTCCAAAAGTGATCTTTTGGTGATTTTAGTGATTATTCATGAGTATGCTTCTTGAGGGTTACTTTAAAAGCAAGAATCATGAAGTAGCCACTGGAAATTAGTTTTCTCACTTACCAAACTTGAGATAGGAGTCTGACAACGACTTGAACTCCACAACTACAATGTACAACATTCTGATATTTTTTTGAGAGTCATGACTAAACTCATGTTGCTCAAGGAATAGCAAGGTCACAGTTACATAACAGCCACTCTTTGATTACCATCAACTTCATAATGTTGTCAGTCTTTATTCTACTTATTTTAGGGGTGGGGGAAAATAGGAGAAAGAAGGCTTACCCATTCTCATCCTCTCCAGGCCAAACGTCATCTTCATAGAAGATATCTTCCTGGCTATTCTTGGCTATATAATTAAATAGTTCAGGAACCCTAAAAATGAATGAATGGAAGATAAATTTAGTTTCACATCAGCACATACCACAGAAAAGCCTAATCAAAACAAACTCTGACGAGCTTCAAAATTTGTGGAGGCCAGACAGATTATTTCTTACTTAATTTAGTGTCATACTGTACATTTGTCAAGCTGCTGACAGAATTATTCTATCCCAAAAATATGCTTCACCCTGGAGGGAGAGACTTTTGGAAGGAAAACACTGGAACAAAAACAAAAAAAAAAAAAAAAAATCAAGCCGTCTCCAAAAGCAAACTCACTGGCTGTCAGATGTGTGTTCAGAGGACAAAATCCAAAGACTGATCCAAAGGTGGATAATTTGGATGAAGTTTGTATCCAATATTTACCTTTCTAAATACTCAGCAAGTAGTTGTTCTACTGCAGAAGAATACGTCCATTCATTTCCAACTTTCTTAGTATAGCCAGGAACTTCTTCATTCTTCTTATTGAACTTCAGGTTTAGTCCCACATTTGCCTTTTGTTCTCCATGAGGGCTGGAAGTAAAAAAAAGTTTATTAGCTTATGTGCGTGTATACATTAGGAAACACAAACATATATCCTCAGCCTTAAACCACAGTAAAATTAAAATTAAATTCATTGTATTGTTTACTTGTTAGCATTGTGTCGGTTGTAAATGTTACAGGACATATGCTGTGCTGTGGTAACTTTCCACATGTACGTCCATACCTTATTGCAAAGGAAGGTAGGGAATATTTTACCCATCTTCCTTAATAGAGACCTGATCAACCACAATCTACCTGGCATTTACCAAAAGGTAGATGGATGCCCCTGAACAACCAGTGGGGAACAAATGTACACATTAAATCAAAGAAGATGCTCATGCATCAACCAATTCCTTAGTGAGTTGTCATAGGAAACCACAATTCTGACATTCATAAAACTATAGGGATTGCTTCCCTTTTATATGTATGTATATGCATATATATATATATGTGTGTCTATGTATAAAAAGCAGTTTTAGTCTCAGCTACTTCTGAAAAAAAAAATACAGGTACAATTATAATCCTTTTATACCAACAGTAATGTTAAGTGCAATGAAATTAGTTCCCAATTCCACTTTTCGCTCTCAGTGTGGCAAAGTAATTTCAAGTTCTTGCTTTAATTAGGTGAATAGCTAACCAGGAAAGTCAATTTATGTCTTTCACAATACTAAAGCCTACAGAACAACTCTCCAGTAAACAAAAATTAGGAAGGTTATGATAGGAGAGAAAAACACTGCATATGAATTTAGTTCACAGAAAATCTACTTTAAAGCTTCACATCACAAAACTGTTATATGCTTGGTAAGCACAACACTTAAACATACCAGAAATTAGGTAAAGTTGTATTAGAATTCAGAAGCTTCTCTACAGTCAAAATTCACAAATAGAACTTACTTTTTCTTTGATCCTCTTCCAATAAAAATACTCCCTGTAAATCTGGAGACAAGATATCCACTTACTCCAAGACGGCTGGCCAAAACATATGCAGGATTGTATTTCACAGAATATTTCTTTAAAACAAACAAACAAAAAATATTGGCAATTCCCAAAGGATAATGATTTTTATACAAAGGGCAAATGAACGATATGGAAGCAACCCTTAAAGACATTTACCATTGCAAAATATATTTGGCCGATTGTTTAAACTTCTACTAGAAAACCAGAAGCACTTACATGCTGGTTCTGTATTAAAGGATCAAGTTGGGGTTCACATGGAATATTGAAGACAACACGTATTCTACCTTCTGTGATCACATCACGAGAATCTTGAACCTTGGAGAGAAATACAACACATTAAAAATGTTACTTAAAACCAGCTGTCTCTGGATACTTCGCCAGTAACTTTGCTGCAGTAATCACAGACATTCTTCTGGATTCATCATCTTGCCTTCATCTGTGCAGTGCTTCCTCATAGAGGCAACCTAACAGCATTAAAGGAATCAACAACTAAAACTGGTCCAAAATGGGAACTCTGTGCCTTGCAAATTATCCCAAATAATTACTAAAAATAATCATGCATTCAAGCTGTGCTACCTTTTTCCTGCTATGTGAGCAACAGTAATAAGGAAAGCAGAACTCCCTCCTCCTCTGACTAAGCCATGAGGGAATCTTTGATTTGGAATTTTAGCTAGCAAGCGACCACTACTACCACAGAACATATTTTTATTATTTTAGGCTTGTGAATAACAAAGTCTAGGGAAAAAAAAAAAAAAAGAAAAGGAAAAAGAAGTGATTGGAACTAACTTCTCCCATGCAGCCATAGTAAGGAGATCCCAGCATAAAGGCTGTACTTCCAGGAGGAAATAAGTCATCCAAAGTTTTGATGTTTGAAAAACGAGAGTCAAAGGCTTTGATATCCTACATAAAAAGATAAAATTAATAATGTTAAGTACCATCAGATTGTAGTAGAATTAAGAAGTTCATCTAAATACACACTTATTCTAAAACATCTGAATACGAAATAATTCAAAGGCAAAGAAGTTAATGCTATATTACAAATGCTGTTACACAAGCAACTATCCTACTGTAGTAGCATAGTTGAGCACCACTAACTGTACTTCATTCAAAATACCATTAGTAAAAACATGACAAAAGGTATTTTTTCAGTAAAATCTCTAAACTGTGCAATTTTTTTCCCAAATTTCATGATGAAATACTTGCCTAAGCATGTTATGCTTTTTAATACAATAAATGACATTAATTTGTTTACTTTTGTCCATTCTTTTGTTTTAAATGAACATATACCCTTTCCTCTGCTTACTCTCAACAGAATAAGGTACTATGTGCACGTCTAAATTTACCTTGACAACAGTTTGGTAAACAAAAGGAAGAACTTGTTTTGACCACTGCTTCTCCAAATAAACTTCTCCATTTTGTTTCAGCTGATATTTATTACCAGTGAGTAGCTGAGCATATACAACTATTGACGTTTCATGGATAATTATTCCTTTTCTTCTCTGATAGCTGAATACAAAGCAGAACATTTAGTTTGATTACAATAAACAGAACTGAACCAAGAAGACAGAATTAATTGCTTGGAATACAATAAACAACAAAATTATACCAATAGTTTGCTTCCCATTTTATAAAAATGCCCAGAATAAACAGCTTAACCAACTGCTTATACATGGCAGTTGCACAACTATTACACAGCCAAGTGTGTTAATTCAAACACATTTGTACCTTGACAGTGGGAAGTGTTGGGGTAATTAAGGCAGTTAACTCAAATGACATCTAATAAAATGGCAAGTTTCTTTAACTCAGTTGTGTTCCACTGGGCACCTACACTCTAGAAAAGCAAGAGCTATATTCAAATTTAACAATGCTAAGCTGTTGAAGTTGTAACTACATATTGTATGACTCTATTCTATATACCTTATACAACTGAAGATTACTAAGACCAGAACAGAAAACTGAATGGGAGAGTAAACACTGGAACTCATTCATTTGAGGATTGTTTTGTAACAGCATCTAATTTTAAATACCTACAGACTAACTCCATATATTCTGAAATATCAGCATACACTGTTTTGTCAGTTTGGTGGTTTTGTGTTTGTGGTGTTTTTTGGTGTTTTTTTGTTAGTTTGTTTTGTTTTGGTGGCTTTTTGTTTTGGTGGCTTTTTGGTTTTGGTGTTGGTTTTGGTTTTTTTTAAATTACAGCAACCCTTCTGTGCTACTTATGTCTGTAATATATCAAACAAGGCATCTCTAAGCTATGAAATTCAAAGTTACACTTGATTTGCAAAGTTACTTACTGCTCTGAAATGCCTTGAATGTCTTTGAACCAGGTGCTCTGTTCCTTATCTCCAACATACGCAACTTTAGTTGGGGGCACTGCATTTCCCATGTAAAGCTTCTGTGTGCCATGTGGTTCTTCCAAATAAAACCTTGAAAATATTACGACAAGTATGAATTTAACCAGGTGAGATTAATATAGACATAACCAGTTGTGAACAAAACTTAGAATAGTTAGAAATCATTTGTTAACGACCTGAAAACTTGCAGCACTATTTTCTCAACTCCTTACAAGAGCCCACACGGCATATTTTTTATAAAAAAAAAAATACCAGTGCACATGTTGAAAAGAAGAATATGGAGAAATGTTCTCTTTTACATTAATTCTGTGTGGATTTCTGTACATGCATTTTCCTTCTCAAAGTTACGAAAGATCTCTCCCAAACTTCTACATCAATAGCAAAATACTGAAGGACTAGACTTCTACAGAGATAACCAAACCTCAGAACAATGTCAAACAAAGGTTCTTCCACCAAGCGACCTTTGATACGTCTGGACTAACTTACTGTCAGCAAGTACTGCAATAAACCCAAAACTCTTGTGCAGCCTAAGAACTTATTTTGAATAAAATAATAAAGATGACAAATACAATCTATGAAATGTCTCTTACTTAGTCTCTCCATCTGACACAGCAACAACTCTGGCTTCTTCAAGGTGTGGCCAGTTAACGAAAACACGTTTTCCAAGCACCGAACTGGCAACATTTTCTACTACCTGAAAAAAATCCAAACAACCAGAAGTTACTGATTGTTTAACATACTAAAAGATTTCTGTTAAAATGTTTTCACAGTTTTTTCAATAAAGCCACCCTAGTTAAAGAACAGGTTTTCTTTCAGAATAAAAAGCTCATTTTAGCCTATAAATTATATTTTGATACATTTAACACAATCTCTTAGTAGAAATGGAAAATCATATTTCATTTGTAAGGACAAAGTATCACATTCCAATTGTGGCTCTTTACATGTAGCTTATGTTAGCTGTAAGACCTGGACTGATTTACATTTCTGGTATAGACTTACTATGTACCTTTTTTGTTAAACCACTGAGAACTATTTGTGTCTGTGGGACACAATGATCGAACTGACAATTTGAAATTAGTGGAATATTTTTTATTGTAGATTTTACTTTTAGATTTTACTGAAATAAAGAAGTGGCACTTATGTCCTGAATTTAACCAGCATCTGTAATTTTAGTTGCACATTATGTTGTTTTTTCAATGAGTTTCTACTATTTTTAATGTATTGTTTTGGCTTACTTAATTATCTCTGCCAAGTATTTATACTCGCTCTCCCTAACTCTCTCCTGTAAAATTCTATCTTGTTGTTTTCCTCCTCTCTTCTTTCCTGGTTTTATTTGTTTATCTCTGAAACTTTTTTCTTTTCCCAGATTTCCAATTTTTTTTGTTTCGTTGTGGGGATTTTTGTGCCTTTTTTTTGTTTGCTTGTTTTTTGGTTTTGTGGTGTTAGGAGCTGACTGCTTACCTGTTCTTTTGAGTTCCCATTAGCTATGATTTCTAGCATCATGTTCTCTCCATGGCTGCTTTGCTGAAACACCTGTACACCACTTTTTCTAAGATAGAACTGTGTAAAAACAAAACAGCACATAAAACTTACTGGAACTCTTACATAGCTGTCTATTAAATACAACGGAAAACATCAGAAGAGAGAAATTTTTACCTTATGCTTAATGTGCTTTAAAGTAGGAAATCCACAAAAATATAATGCACTCTTGTTGATTTTAGTTATCTTATTGTGGGTTATTTCTACGTGCCAAGCATCCAAAGGTATTGTTTTATACCTAAAAAACAAGTTGCACAATGTTTGCTCAAACAGATTGACCTCTGACTCTAGAAACTCTTATTACTCATTCAAACACTCATTAACTGACCAATGCTTTGACTTTTCTGTAGGGTGCCAATTAACTTAAGTCACTTGGAATCTCTACAAAACATTGTGCTATTGCTGGAAAGACACCACTCATTAAGAAAAAGACAAAACATCAAGCCACAGTATGTCCCTATCTCACCATCTTATTCACTGTTATTGTGAAATTCTTAACTGCAGTAGTTCCATACCATATCACTCATTTTCACAACTGTTAATTCTCCACTGAGTGTAATCCTGCAATAGGCACTCCTCCTCTGTTATGCTTTGACTACTATCAAGTTTAGGTTTCCATTTAGTCTTAAAACCTCAGCCTGTGTCATATAAAGCTGGCTACTTTCCATGCAAGAAAGGTGAAACACACAGTTGTGTTCAACCCTGCACTGGACACAAACACTTTCATTTTTTTTTTTACAAATGCTCTGGAATTAGCATGCTGATAAATTGTAACTATTATCAGGTAGTTGTAACAGTCTTTCATCCTCTGTGTCATACAAAGTTTAGTAATTCTCTTAGAGTGTTCTTGCTGACTTGGCATTGGATTGTCTGTTAGGCAAAGTATGTTTGAAGGGACAAACACTTTTACCAAATGATTTAATTCTAAACACTTCTACCGTGCCATCCACAACAGGTAACATATAATTCAACATTTTCCTTTCTTTCAGTGTATATGCTGGCATATACAAGCTTTGGTTAAAATGCTAATAAAAGTATTCTACCTACTTTTAGTCTACTCTAAACCAGTTATGCCAGTTTTACCTTGCATGACATATTTCTATTGCAGGGAATTTCTCGGGCCATGGTGACATGTACTGAAACTCTACACCTTTGTCATACCAGTACATTAAGCAAGCACTGTGAGTATTTCTTCGTTTCTCCTCTTCTTTTAGGCACTTGTTACAGGATTCCATGGCCAGTAGCAGTCGTTTCTAAATTTTAGAGAAATTAGCATACGTGAAACTGGCAACAAAAATTAGCATGGAAACATCCACTGCGGGTAAGTGGATACCTGCACTTTTTTGGCTAATATGCTAAGTTTCTAATTGCGGCCCCACCTTTCCTTGTGTCCCAGCTCTGTAATAAAAATAGAACAATTCCAATGGAATGGCTTTGGAGGATACAGATTACCTTTCTGCAAACATGGTTGCCAAACGCTAGCCATATTTTGCCTTTTACAATTAACATACAAAGAAATATTAAAAAGATTTTAAATGTTATAATAAATTTCTACAAAATAACTCTTGAAAAATTTTCAAAAACTTATGTGTCATTCAAGTAGCAAGTGTTGCCTTTTGTGAGAAAACTAAGTCATGCCAACTTGTCACTGCAAACTATGGAAACGATAGGCAATACCACCACCTGTATATGCTCTAACATCTAATCTGCACTTTTATTTTCATCCACTCTTTGATGTGCTCAAATTTAATCTGATAAAAGATATTACAACATATATAATATTATCCTATCTACAAAAGGAAAACCTTGTGTTTTATTCCTCTCCTTTTTACCATTTGATTTGTTCTTAATGTCTTCTACCCATTTACTGGTGTTCATGTGAAAAGATTTTCTGTAAAAAGTCTGGGGTTTATTTCCTCTCCAAGTGTTTCTTTTATTTTTTTCTCTTATTTTTCTTTTTATGTATTTATAGATATAACTTTTTTCCCCTCAAAGAGTATGAAACTAAATATTTGAATAGCTGATTAAAAACATGAACTAACCACAGAAATTCCACAGCCTTTACTTAAGACTTCGGCCACTTGAAGCTAACTTCGCTTGTGGTAACTTACTATCCAGGCAGCAAACATTTATATTTTTGTGTGGTCTTATCAAGTATTAATTTAAACTTCCATTTAATTGCATGTCTAACTGTTGATTAATTAAAAAGTTTAGCACTTTGTTACAAAGCTTTTATAGAGAGCAGGCATTGAAAGAACTTACCTCATCAATAAATGGGATTAATACTACAGCTTCCCATTCTTGCTGTTTTCCATTTAGGTCAGTTTTAAAGTCTGGTGGATAATATTCTATAATAGGAGAGTCTTGACTAATCATCAAATGCTAGGAAAATACAACATTGAAATTAAATACTACCAGAGACAAATCAGCAATAAGGCTAGGAAGAGATAGAGGAAGGCTGGTATTAAAACCAATTCAAGGCTGAACAGGAATTTAACATTCATCATTTAAATATCCTAGTCTGAAATTGCTTAGCAAACGCAAAACTTTCTATTTCTTACTAACTCTACAATATACTTAAGAACAGTAAGAAGTATTTCACCTTACACCTAAAATTTGGAGGTAGAATATAATTAAGAGGACACGCAAAAATATCCAGCAAAGAGCTACTTCAAAATAAAACAGACAAACAGTAAACAATAGATAGATGAAATTTAATTCTAAATCCTACCTGGTAGCATTTAGGTAGCAAATCTTTGCTAGCTGCTGGAAGTACAGCAAGAAGCTGTTCAAATGGCATGAAAGGTTTTCCCAGCTCAAATTTCATTTTGAGTTCACCTATGTTGCGAATATCTGACAGATAAGGTGCATAATGGTAAGGATAATACCTGCATGGGAAAAAATTTCTCAAGTTACTCAGTTTTAGCACAGCAATGTTCACTGATCAGAAACAAACAGAACTGCATTAAATGTTCCAAGCATGCAAGGTGAAACAATTTCTCATTTGGCAATTTTTCTTACCAGCTCCATGACTGAACTCCATGGTAATAATAATGCAAAATCCATTGTATTGCCTGGACATAACACTCAGCTTGATCAGCCAAGAAGTCACTTAAAAGGAAAAAGGAAGATACTTACTAGTATTCCTCATTTTCATTAGTATATAAAAATTACTTAGCACCCTGTACATAGGAATGAAGATAGAGCATTTGGGGAACCTAATAAGACCATAGTTTTCCAGATTGATAGAATACTAATTGAATTTTTCTCTCTGGTCCTCACATACTGTTACAGAAAACTTTGCTTGCAGCTCTTATTCTATTAGCCAAAAGTATCACCAATGCAATACACTGCCATGTGTTCTGTGTTTTCAACATGGATGAAAATTCTGTCTTGTATTAGACATATGTAAAGACATGGGTGTTTAAAACAGAAAAAGAAAAAAAATAGAAAAAAGAAGGAAAAAAAAACCACAAAAAAACCATACACTTACTCAGAAACTACTTCTACACCCATTTTAGTCATGTAGTAAGTTCTTTTGTATTGCCTAAATTCAGTTTCAAACAGATCATCATCTTCTGGTTCATCTTCCACTACAGCTGAAAAGCAGTCATGACAAGAAAAGAATGAACATTCACTTCCTTACTACAGTAAGGTTGAAGACTTTCAGTTTTGACTTTCTTGCACTGAAGTACCATGAAACAATCAATCAAAATCTTTACGCAGAGCCAAGTCTGGAACTTTCTTTATTCTTTAAAGACTGGCAACCCGTTTTGTAGCCCAATTACAGAACAGAGAAGAAAATATAAGCTTTCACAAAATAACACATTAAAATACATTTTAAAATTTAGCCTTTTTCCAGCAACATCTTATATCATGGAGTAGTAGTTATACATTTTTTACGTTAAATTTCATAACATGGGCAAAAGGCATTTCTTACAAGTGGAATGAGTTTAAAGACAATTTACACAACCAAAAACCCCAAAGCCATATAAAAATCTATTCATTTATCCCCACTTGTATAGCAATTTACCTAAGCATACAATTATCAAAACCATAATGTTGGAGATTTGCTCATTCTTTCCTTTAATTCATCATGAAAACACTGATCAGGAAAGAAGCACTTCAAAACCCCGTTCCCTCTCACCATAAGCCAGTGATGTGCAGTTCCATTTATCAAGAGCTAACTACATAAATTCTGCCATTTAGATTAAGGTCATTTCTGACATAGAATTCTTACAGATCTTCCAAGTCTATGCACAAATTAAAAAAGTTCTCTTTTGTAATATGTATATTGAAAAATCACTTGCACTTACTTTTAGGAGTCACTTCACCTTCATTTTTTTCTAAAGCAGCCAAACATATGTAATTTTCCTGAGCCTATTAAATTAGTATTTGAGACAAAGAAAAAGACAGAATAAAATGCACAAACCTCATTTACAACCATATAATCTGCAACTCACAATGTTATAATCAAGATGTTTAAACATTATTTAGTGTAAACCCCACTATATTTCCTTCTCTTGTAGTTGCCTAGGGAAAATTATTTTATCTCTGAGAAGGCTCAAATAAAATCTCAACTACCTTTATAAAATACCTGAATATTAGTTTTCCAAACTACTACTGTTTCCAAAACTGTGTAGGCCCTATTTAAGGTTTTTTACCTACATCATGCATTGTGCTACAGCACCAGTATGCAGTCAAATTTTTCATGAGTAAATTTTTAAGAGCTCAAATGACTGATGTGGGAAGTAAGAACACAAGAAATCTTGTTTTAGAGTGTCAAACAAGCCAAACATTCACTTCATTCTCACACTGTCTTTTGTGTACAGCACTGAGTAGCTTTCAATAAGCAGACTCTTCCCCTGTACCTGAGATACGCAAGCTCCTGACTGTTGCTGCCATTCAAAGGATCAGCCAAGACAGATAGCCAATACTATATGACTACTCCAAACTTCTCAAGTAAATAAGAAAACAACCACAACTAAGATACCTTACTAAAGGAAGAGCTAACATTTTGTTCCTACAAACCACAAACTTGAGTAAAGAACAGGATAATGATATACATTGTGTCGTGACTCATAACATCGTCCTCGTATGGAAACCTTTCTTTCACAGCTGACAAGAGCCACCTCCAAAGGCTGAGGGACTATTTCTCTTTTGCAATTGCTTCGTCAATTCCCCCTTCCCTAGCAAGCGATCCCAGCTGCTTGGCTTCTCTGCCTTCTAGTTCCAATATCGGAGCAACCAGGTGACGATGTGCTCCCCTGGTTGATGGGTAAAATCTTTTTGCATATTCCATAGCTCAGTTGAGGTCCGGGTTTGAGAAGCCACCACTTCTTTTTCCTCTGATTCACGTAATATTAACTCTTGGTCAGATGCTGTCCCAGGTAGCAAGCACATTGTTTCTTCATCTTGCTTCATCTTTCTTGCCTCTTTTTTTGCTTTTCCCCTTGCGTACAGGGGCAACCGATATTGGCACAAATTGGTCCTCTGGTTTAGCTGCAGTGATTATCACTGTGGTTGGACTGGCTCCAGTATCTGTTGTCGGGGTTTGGGTAGCTGCTGTACTTGTCACTGGGGCTGGTGCAGCTGCTGCACTTGGAGCTGGAGTAGCTGCACTGTCTGTTGCTGTCAGAGTTTGAGTAGCTACTGTACTTGTCGCCGGGGTTGGTGTAGCTGCTGTGCTTGGAGCTGGGGTAGCTGCATTATCTGCTGCAGTCGGAGTTTGAGTAGCTGGTGTACTCACTACGGTTGGTGCAGCTGCTGTATCTGGAGTTGGAGGTAGCTGCATTGTCTCTTGCTTTGCCATCAGATCCAGAGACATTTTTTCCTTTTGAAGGGGCTCAATAGTTTTGAACTCTGGTTAAAATAGTTTTGTGCTCTGTTAGCACAGGCCAAGCCCCAGCGCATTGCCATGATTTGTCCCTCTCTGATATGACCAGGATGACAACACACTTCATTTAAGTCTTTTACTAATTTTTCTGGATTTTGCACTTGTTCACTGGTGAAGTTCCAAAGCACTGGAGGGGCCCACTGGCCTAGATACTTGCCCATACTGTCCCACACATCCTGCCACTCATCGCTGTCAAGCCTTGGGGAAAATCTCTTGGTTCTCCTATATCATCGTCTAACCCTAGACAAGACCCAAACAGGACTCTGCTTAACTTTCAAGATCAGATGAAATGGTTGTGGGTAAAACACACTCTGTATGCATGCCAACATGGTGATCCCCATTCACAATCAGCAGGCAGGTCTCAAGGATACCCAAACGCCATTCAAACCCTTCAGAACTCTCAAATGGTGCTGTAAATGGTCTGGTGAGGGGGCTGGGAAGGTAAGGGAATGGTTGACACAGGTTGACCACCCGAAGAGGGGAAAAAATATGTGTAATTGCTAACCACTTCTATTACATACCTCCCAAAGTATAGAGGTGGTGACCACTCTGGGAACGCAAGCAAGATCAGTTTCATGATCAATGATTCTATTGTATTACAAGTCATTACCATAAAGTACAATGAAACAAGAACCTTAACCCAAGGCCCCCAGCTGATAAACACTAACACAGCAAATACCAGCTGCAAGTAAGATATGACATGCTGAAACTCTGAGATTAAGAGCAACAACTTTGAGAGCCAATAAATCAGCATTGTGATGAGTGACTATTAAAACAAAACAATAAACACTTATCAAATATGATTAGACACACTCTGGTCAGATCTGTCATTATCTCAACCCTTCGTGCCCCACGTTGGGCGCCAAAAAGAACTGTCGTGGTTTAAGCCCAGCTGGCAACCCAGAACCACGCAGCCACTCCCTCACTCCCCCACCTTCCTCCCTCTGCTCCTGGAGGGATGGGGAGGAGAATGGAAAGAATGTAGCTCACACGGGTTGAGACAAGAACAGTCCAGTAACTAAGGTATAACAGAAAACCACTACTCCTACCACCAATAATAATGATAAGGAAAATAACAAGGGGAGAGAATACAGCTGCTCACCACCCGCTGAACAATACCCAGCCCCATCCAAGAATGACCTAGCCCTTCCAGGTAACTGCCCTAGTTTATATACCGGGCATGACGTGCTGTGGTATGGAATACCTCTTTGGCTAGTTTGGGTCAGGTGTCCTGTCTCTACTTTCTCCCGGCTTCCCCTCCTCCCTGGCAGAGCATGAGACTCACAAAGTCCTTGGTCAGAGTAAACAGTACTGAGCAATAACTAAACCGACCAGTGTTATCAGCGTTGTTCCCAGGCTGAAAGTCAAACCCACAGCACTGCACCAGTTACTAAGAAGGAAAATACTGACTGCTACTGCTTAACCCAGGACACAGTGACAGATTGATCTTGGAGGGATTTCCTGCTGCTACTCTACACTCTGCTGAAGGCATATATTGAAAGATAGAAAATGGAGGTGGTGGTGAGGAACATGACAGTGGGGCAGAGTCAAGGTACAGAGAAAGGTGCTGTTCCTCATTAACTAGTTATAGCTAGAACTGCAAGTTTAATCTGAGATAGTTCACACCAATGAAATTCCTATTTATCTATTCATTGTCAAAGAGTTGGCCAATACCAACACATGCATGAATGATCTATCAGTGTATGTGAAATACATAAAATGGACAACAGGCTACGCAAAGTAAAATTACAAAGCATAGCAAGTTTGACCATAACTCACCCAAAAGTAAGTTTTGCTGAAGTCGAGAAGAGATAAATTGACATAAAGGATTAAGTTATGGGTTTAGAAGATTTCAAAAATCCTAAGAACCTAACCTTGATTTAACCATTTCATCACTCACAACCAGCAATGCATACAGACAGGTCCTCAAATGTTACATTTTACTGTCGTTTCCGATTTCAGAAAAACCTCAACACAGAGGTTTATGACATGTAATTTGCCTAAAATCAAGTTAATGATTTACAATAAGTAACATTCATCATTCCAAAATTGCACACACAGAATACCAACCTTTTGTTTCTTTTGTTTAATTTTTCTGGCTTCCTCTGCTGCAATACCAGCTGCCTCGTTGAGGTATTTATTGCCTACTTTACTTTCAAACCATTTTAGGTCTACAAAAACTTCACTGAAGTGTTCACGATCAAACTGTACAGGAAGATTAAAGAAAGTTTAGAAATATTTGAGGGATGCCAAATTTAGAGTGCTAAATTAACAACATTTTCATAGTACATGCATTAGGTTACACCTGGAGGCATTTGTACATGAACAATTTGGCCTAGAGCTACAATTAAACCAATATATTAGTACTAAAAATATTACTTTTTTAGTGATACATAACATACACCTAAGCCATATTTTTTTTTCCTTCAGTAAGGCAGCATTATGTAATAAAAGTAGCTAGATAACTTGCACATATTACTATTAACTCTAGAAGCAGTAAAACATATATAAGGTTTGGGTGCAACACACCCAACACTTTCATACTTCCACCCCAGAATCAGAAGACAGGGCTGAAACAGCAAAAGCAGATAGATGAACTTCCTCCTTCAAAGTTCAGCAGAAGGCCAAGGCCTTTCCATTTCTATCTGACCTATACCTTTTCCCAACTCTAGGATGAATTACTGCAGTGGCACTTAATAGGTTGCCTCCTGTATGCCAGTGAGTTAATGAAGAATGGTGATGCCTGCCTCAGAGATACTAATGATTCATCACTCTTGACCAATGATGTTCATAAAAAACTTGCAAAAAATACTGCTCTCCAAGAGCTTACCCCACAAGAAACTGACCAGCAGGGGAAGCAAAGAACATTGCTGCCTAGAACACATTTGCACAGCACTGTAGTCCATTACTCAAATGAGGTCAATCCTCGTTTGACTTGCATTACTACAAGATACTAGCTAAAGGACAGATTAAATGATTCAACCTTTTCCCTCTTATAATAAGCTCAGACACAAACTGATTGGACCCCATCATTTTAATGATGAAACAGCTGACTGAACCATTTGTAAAACTCAGTCATTTAACAGTTCATTAAAACTATAGCATGGTGTATTTTAGGGCACCACACTGAGGTTAAATTCAACAGACTATAACAATCTATACAGTGCAATTTTGAAGTTACTCACATCTGACAATCTTGTGAGATATTTCTCAAAACGTTTTAAATTCAGATGTCCATTCTCATTTATGTAACCTATTGGGAAAATAAAGTATGTGTTTAAAATTAACAATTCTAAAATTTCAATTTAAATACCATATAGACACTAGAATGCAATTTTGCTGGCTGTCTAAAAGAAGTGTTAGAAATGTTAAATATTCTAACATGGTTAAAAAGGTCAACAAATATTAAGGCAGGAATGTTAATATTTCTACTTTCCACAACTGTGCAAAGTATTCTTACCTCCCAGTTCTGGCAAGATAGTCATGTATGTTCTATAAAGTAGCGGCAGTGCATCATGATTAATGTGTAAATGAGGTAGGTGAGGAATAAAATCATTTCCTACAAGGAAACCCATTAAGATCCAATCATCTATTATCCTTTCAATATCGTATTCAAAGGAAATCTTGTCCTGGGGTAGGGGAAGAAAAAACCAAGCAAACAAAAAAACAAAACACAGCAGTATAATTTTTATTATCATGTTCGCATAAAAAGACCTCACACATTTTTTCAGTCACAGCTCCATTAAAACTTACTTTTACAGGGGAAAATTCATAATCAATATATTCTCTCATAAGCGACAAGTGCAGTAAATGAAACGTGGTTTCCTCTGGGGCACAGGCTCTGTAAATTATTCAAAACATTAAGTTAAATTATTTATAAACACACTTTTAATATGAATATTTAATAAGTCCAAGGTTACCTAAAACCAAGTAATCTTACTGGGATTAAATCTTTGCAGAAGAAATATATAAACATTTGTTTCAATCTGTTTTAGGATTCATCTGGTTAAATAAAATTTTGCAGTAGAACCTAAACAAATGTGACTGCACTGCATGGAAAACAGCTAGCTTAGAGAAAGCAGGGCAGCTCTGTCAAGTTCCATGTTCCATTAACTATTTCCCGAGTAATTATCACACTGTCCAAAAAGGGATAGCCTAACCTAACTTTGCGCCAAAGCAAATAAATTTTAAGGTATTTCAGAACTAGTCTGAGTACACACAGAGTAGAGAGATTCATGTTTAAATTTGCTCGTTACATTTGCAATAATTCGAAATGCTTCTTGTAAGAAAAGAATATGCTCAAATTAAAGACGCTACATATTTAATATCTGGTGGCTTCAACACAGCACCAAAAAAAATTCTAACCTACTGTTTATGGCATAGATTAGTCAATATATATTCTGCCTTCTTTTCCTCTTCACTAGAATTACTTAATATGTACTCCAACATTAGGCCAAAATCAGTTAATACCTACACCAAAGGTGAGCTCAAGACTGATGTATTTTTAATTTCAAAAAGGAGTATTTCACCTTGTAGATACTATAACCACGTGGGACCACCTCCAATGACAAACCAACAGAAATACCTGTGTATTCACACATACAAAGTAGATTTTGGCCAGAATCCTCTGAGGAAGATGGGTGTGATATACAAGCTTAGATGAAGATTACTAAAATGAACTCTAAACTACAAAGAGGTTTAGGCCTAACTGTTTCACTTTTAAAATATAATTTTCATATTGGTATTCAAGAACATTGCCAAATCCAGGTTTGTGCTCTAAGACTCTAGAGACATTCTGCCACTTAGTCTTCATTCACTAGACCTGAAAATCCTGAAAAACCAAGTAATTTGACAGATATTAATTCCCACGTATTTTTAGCATTTTCAGATTTCCAATTGGAAGTATTCATAAAAGTGACAATATTGACAGAAACCAATTCCTGTAACTTCCAGAAATAAATTCCTGTAATGAGCAATATTATCCAAAACTTTCAACAGGAGCCAAACCTGGAACAATGCTTGGGGAGGGAGGCAGGGGGGAAGACAACTTCCCTTTGATTTCATACTTTATTTAATTAATCCCCATTCCTCAAAAAGTTGTCACACTTTTATATTATTTTTATAAAAAAAGAGGAAACTGACATTTTTCTTTGATTACACTTAAGGTCTTTTAAAAACATTACAATGTTACATGCCAACACTGCCAAGACAATGAATATTAGTGAAAAGTTGACTGCAGAAGTCTGAATACTTATTTCTGATGTGCATCATCTTGTCCTTCACAAAAAATATATTATCAGCAAAAATCATGCATTTATCTAAACGTTTGTATGTCTTATCCAAAAACTTTTTTTATATGTATCAAAAAAGTATGTTTCTGTCTCTCCCACCTTCTCCCTTTATCCACCAAATATATGTTTATGGTCCTTCAAAGAAGGGACCTAAGTCACAGCAGCAGTTATAAAAGTAATTCTTCTATAACTCCATGTACATGTTCAGTTCTGGAACAAATCACCTTGTTCTGACTGGTGATAGCACACAAGTTACTACAAACAGGCAAATCCAGAATAAAAACATTCAGGCAACCACTTTAAGAGAGTTTATTTTAGTAACTGTTCAAGTAATTTACTTATATGCAGAAAACCTCAAAGATACAAATACATTTTAAAAAGTGAATATCTGCATTAAACAATTAAGGAAACAGTGTTAGTATAGCCTGGGCTGTTCCATTCATAATATGAAGAATGAAGTGCAACACACCAAAGCTCTATGGATTTTTTAATGAGCTGTCCTGACAGCACGCACTTTCCCATGTAAACTCATTCAAGTGCAGGATTTAACAAGTTCATTTCATGGATTTTTAGTAACAAAGACTTTATTTAGTATGCAAACAATAAAAACCCAACTGGTTTAGTCACCCAATATATTTTAGATTTAAATTCATCACATATAAAGAGTGAAATTAAATCAATTTACCTTTGAGATTTTTTACCACCAAATCTGACTTCTTCTCTTAAGAGTGCAAAGTGTGCCTCATGACTTGTTAATCCCAGCATAATCTATTATAAAGAAAGATCTTTATTATTATTTTTTTAACTGTTATCCAAGATCTGAGCAGCATAAAGCAATTTTGCTGCTCTATTTAACTACAAATTCAAAAGTTTGCAAGAGTACAAAGTTACGCTCTTGTTTAATAACATTCATTTTAGAACCCTGTGCACTTAGGAAAACATCAAATATACTTTATAAACTTCTGTTGTTTGTATTATTTTATTTGCACATACCAAGTCAGCATCTAAGCCATAGAGACAGTGTCTTGTGTTTGGGTCGTGATGGGGCTTTGCTTTTTCTGATCTGATGAACTCCATAATTTTATGCTCACCTTCCCCTGGAGTCTGCACAAAAACCCCCCCGCAACAACAAATTCATCAGTAAGTATCTTTCTTAAAATAAACATCTATTTAAAATAAAATACTAACAAAATACAGTGACCTCATGGCCTGATAAGTAAACTGTTACTCCTTGCCAGGATTTGTCTGTGGAAATCTTCATATTTACAAAGTACTTAAGATGCTCATGCAATCTGGCCATGAATTCAGTTCCTGGAAACAAAAACCAAAGTTACACACAAAACTTTTTACTAGTCATTCAAAACTGTATTTACATATCAAAATTACTGAAAACACAAAAACCAAACAAAAACCACCAAAACAAGAAAAACACCAAATAAAAACCACCCAAAGTCAAACAACCTCTCCCTTCTCCCCCCCCCACCAAAAAAACACAAACCAAAAAAAAAAAAACCCAAAACCAAAAAAACCACCCCCAAACCCAAGAAGTAAAAATTCTGCATGGGATGAAGGCAATAGCTGTTGTTTTTTTTTTTCTAAGAAGGTTCATCCTTTCCATTGCAATCCAAAAAAATTTTTAGAGTAAGACAGTATTCCAGTCCTATTAGAAGTTATTTAAACTTCTGTTCTCAACTTGAGCCTGTATCAATTTTGTCCTCCAATAAAAAAAAAATAAATGCCTTAGGATAGGGAAATAGATGCAAAACCATAAATCTAAACATTTAAATTTAAATACTTGACAAATATTCTTACCTGGTGTAATACAGTTGGAGTCAAATCTGGCTTCTGTTGGGAGAGTTTCTCCCTTTTCTAATGCCTTTTTTATTTTGTCCTCTGCCTCTTTTGCTGATCTAAAACAACACAAGGTTGGAAAAGTGGAGCAGAGAAAGAATCATCTTATTCAAACATTAATATCTTAAAGTACAGCTTTACTGACAAAATACATATAGTTGATTTTTTAAAGAGTGTTTAGGAAAAGGAGAGAGAGAAATTAATATCTTAAAGTACAGCTTTATTGACAAAATACATATAGTTGATTTTTTAAAGAGTGTTTAGGAAAAGGAGAGAGAGAAATTTGACTCCTGGACACAGTTTGACCTTGTTTCCCACACAACTGTAAGGCTTATAAGCAACTTTTTTTCCCTAGTAATGATGATAATCTGTCATTACTCAGATACAGTTAATATTTAGATTACCAAAATGATCATTCAATGGCTGAGCACAGTAAATGCAAATTAATGTTGAAACAGTAGAAACACTCAGGGTCTAAGTATCTGAAAACACTGTATCAGAACAATGGCTGTAGAATTAATACTAAAGTTAAGAACATTGTTAAACAAAGCAGCAAGTCTGGAATATCACAAGAGTAGAAGGGGTGAACTAACAAGTTATCATCACAAGTAATGGAGAAACAAGCAAATATGGCCTTTGTTGGCCAAGGATTTCATAAACACTTTTGAACCAGAAAAAGAAAAGCCACCTATTATCTTAGATTCTTGTCCTTCTCTCACCTCCACTCTAATTTTCTACTTAGAACTCTTTCTTAATCGCCTCTTCTTCTCAACTTCCTTTTTTTCCTTTAAAAAACCCAAAACCAAACCCCACAAAAAACTCTGCAGCTTGAAAATATTTTCTCCTGTCCCTTCCCCTCAGTTTTCTTCTGTCACTTTTCACTCACCATCCCTGTACTGTCTGACCACTGGCTTGCTTTCCTTATAGCAGTCTTTAAAGAAGCTTCCACACTTCCCAAAACATTAGTATTAACAATGTGCAACCTACTTGCAGCTCTACATCTGAGCTAGCTTGCTAACTGGTACCAAAGGGAAACCAAAGTTTCATTAGAAACTTAATTTCTTCTATGACTGTCAGAGAACATGGTATATTATAGCAACCATATAGCAACCAAAGCAGCATGTCTAGAATTAGCATTCAAAGATACCAAAGACCCTCACAAGTTATGAAGCCATTGGAAATTTATTTCACAGAAAATTTCATGGAAAAAAAAAAAAAAGCTTCCCCCCAGTCACATATACACAGAGAAAAATTTAAGTAGCAAGCAAACTTTCCTTTTTGGAATCCTATTTGTAAGTATCACCATTTTACAGGTAGTCACCCTCATTTAACTAGAAATTAAAGCTACCATCAAAGGCACAAGCACTCATACTCTTGTACTTTACTTTTCATGGCACACCATTAAGTACTTTTTTTTAAGCATTTACTCTCTTCAAGACAGAGTCAGAACAAATATTCTCACCTAAAACGTCTCCCACGCTGCTGATTCATTTTTGCTCTTGGAGCTACTCCATCAACTGCCATGAAGAAAACCTTCCTTGGTTTAATGATGCGAAATAGTACTTCCAAATAGTGAAAAATGTCAGCAAAAATCTTATCTTCTGAGATTCTGAAGTGAACATCATCATCATTTGGATGTGAACACTGATGTATAATGCCATTCATGTCCAGGTATAAGTTGTCAAATTCTGGAATCTACAAAAGCCAGAGTTAGTACCTACTTGGTGACAGCTGAAAGCAATGCAATCACTACTCAAGGTGTAGCCAAGAGTAATGAGGTCCGGAAACAAGCTGAGGTGGGAAGCACTGGAAACTACTGTACACCAATAGGCTAAGAATATCTTGACTGGTTTGCAATCCGATATTACTATTTTCCCAGTGAAGCAAGTCAGCTGAACAGATGTACACAAGCAGCACATACAGCAGAAACACTGTTAAAAGTATGACACAAGAGGGTCATTATTTATCTTTTTTTTGTTACCAAAATCCACCCAACATGCACAACAGCAATTTGCAATACATGAATCTATTCTTTAATCCACCAATATGACTATACATAAAAATTCTCCTGTCATTTCAAGTTGAAAAAGGCACTGCTAACTTTTCATATTTTTCTCTTGACTTATCTTTATATAGTTCTGAAAGGCATGTTGTTGGACTTTATTTAAACATCCAGACATAAGAGAAACAACTGTTTCAGAAAGCAGATGAAGAGAAGAAACAACAGGCAGGACTGAGAAGGACCCTGAGTCACTTTCAGTAACTAGTCTTCTGTTGTGCATAATGATCTTCACTGCAGTCAAATTCAGTATCCAAACTGCTCTCAACACGCTCACATGCCACATCAGCCACACAGGCACCAGTTTCAGATAAGAAGAGAGTGGGGCATTGCACCAGCAACATTCTAAAGAGATGAAAACTAAAGCTTTTGTATGCAACATATATATGGAAAAACAGATAAACTTTTAAGAAGCATGGCTACAATATGATTTAAAAATCATTATGTGTTTTACATAGGTATTGCCTTTTATTCCGGGTATTTTTTTCTGTAATAGCAAACAAAAAATCTAATATAGATGCTATTTTCTGTCAGTCTGTATATTTAAGTGGTCTGGCAGAGAAAAGGAAGAATGGGGTTTCCAACTAGGTTGGAAAAGACCTTTAAGATTATCAAATCCAACCATTACTCCAAGACTGCTAAGTCCACCACTAAATGATCAGTGAGGGCCTCATCTACACGGTTCTTGAACACTTCCAAGAACGGTGATTCCACCACTGCCCTGGGCAGCCATTTCCAGTGTCTGACCACTTATTTTGCGTAGAGCTTTTTCCTAATATCCAATCTAAACCTCCCCTGGCGCAGCTTGAGGCAGTTTCCTCTTGTCCTATCACTTGTTACTTGGGAGAAGAGACTGACTTTCCACATATTTGTAGAAAGTGATAAAGTCTAGCCTAAGCCTTCTCTTCTCCAGACTAAACAACCCCAGTTCCCTCAGATGCTCTTTATATGGCTTGTGCTCTAGTGTGCTACTGCTGACGCTTAGGATCACAGATAACAATCTAGATGTTCTCTTTTCTGTTTTAGGGAGCAAGAGTTCCATATAAGTTAACATCACTTAGTTTTCAGAAAGACTAACTAGACAATGACATTAGCATGTAAGATTGAGTTGTGCCTTCTGTTTATTCTAGGAGCTATAACAGCCTCTTTCAGAAAGCATCATGGATACAAACCCCTCATTAGACTGACTCCTCAATGGGCCACAATTCTTCAGAAGTTTAAAGCTAGCACAAATTTCAGGGAGCAGCCCAGGTTTTTAACAAAACAGTTGAAAACCCAGCATTTCAGAATGAAGACCTTGGGCCCACTGTAGGAGAGGATCTGGTTCAAGGCCATCTTCAAAATCTAAACGCGCACAAGTCCGTGGGACCTGATGGAATCCATCCGTGGGTCCTGAAGGAGCTGGCGAATGAAGTTGCTAAGCCACTGGCCATCATATTTGAAAAATCATGGCAGTCAGGGGAAGTTCCCAACAACTGGAAAAAGGGAAATATAACCCCCATTTTCAAGAAGGGGAAAATGGAAGACCCGGGGAATTACAGACCAGTCAGTCTCACCTCTGTGCCTGGTAAAATCTTGGAGCACATTCTCCTGGACGGCATGCTAAGGCACATGAAAAACAACAAGGTGCTTGGTGACAGCCAGCATGGCTTCACTAAGGGGAAATCCTGCCTGACCAATCTGGTGGCCTTCTATGATGGGGCAACAGAACTGATGGACAAGGGTAGAGCAGTTGATGTCATCTACCTGGACTTGTGTAAACCGTTTGACACTGTCCCACACAACATCCTTGTCTCTAAATTGGAGAGACATCAATTTGATGGATGGACCACTCGGTGGATAAAGAACTGGCTGGATGGCCGCACACAAAGAGTTGTGGTCAATGGCTTAATGTCCGGCTGGAGACCGGTAACGAGTGGTGTCCCTCAGGGATCGGTGTTGGGACCGGTCTTGTTTAACATCTTCATCGCTGACATGGACAGTGGGATTGAGTGCGCCCTCAGCAAGTTTGCCGATGACACCAAGCTGTGCGGTCCGGTTGATATGCTGGAGGGAAGGGATGCCATCCAGAGGGACCTTGACACACTTGTGAGGTGGGCTGATGCCAACCTTATGAAGTTCAACCATGACAAGTGCAAGGTCCTACACCTGGGTCGGAGCAATCCCAGGCACAGCTACAGACTGGGCAAAGAAGAGATTCAGAGCGGCCCTGCAGAGAAGGACTTGGGGATGCTGGTCGATGAGAAAATGAACATGGGCCGGCAGTGTGCGCTCGCAGCCCAGAAAGCCAACCGTACCCTGGGCTGCATCAAAAGGAGCGTGACCAACAGGTCGAAGGAGGGGATCCTGCCCCTCTACTCTGCTCTGAGACCTCACCTGGAGTATTGTGTGCAGTTCTGGTGTCCTCAACATAAAAAGGACATGGAACTGTTGGAACAAGTCCAGAGGAGGGCCACGAGGATGATCAGGGGACTGGAGCACCTCCCATATGAAGACAGGCTGAGGAAGTTGGGGCTGTTCAGCCTGGAGAAGAGAAGGCTGCGTGAAGACCTCATAGCAGCCTTCCAGTACCTGAAGGGGGCCTATAGGGATGCTGGGGAGGGTCTCTTCGTCAGGGACTGTAGTGACAGGACAAGGGGTAACGGGTTAAAACTGAAACAGGGGAAGTTTAGATTGGATCTAAGGAGGAAATTCTTTCCTGTTAGGGTGGTGAGACACTGGAATGGGTTGCCCAGGGGGGTTGTGAGTGCTCCATCCCTGGCAGTGTTCAAGGCCAGGTTGGATGAAGCCTTGGGTGAGATGGTTTAGTGTGAGGTGTCCCTGCCCATGGCAGGGGGGTTGGAACTAGATGATCTTGAGGTCCTTTCCAACCCTGACTATTCTATGATTCTATACACTGCTGTCGCCTTGCTACACAGACAGTGTAAGACATGGATGGGAAGCCCAACAAACCACAGAAAAGACCTAAGCTTTGAAAACTGCTTTGAAACCTGCTTTGAAACTGGAAGGGTCAAACATCCAGATTTGGTATGACTTGAGCAGGACATCTTAGATACATTGATACAAAAGCTGTTTAGGAACAACATACTAACACTCAAACATGCCTTCAATCATCACCCAACTCATTTCGGAGCACCCTTATTCAGACTATTAAACAACATCCATAACGCTAATTGAAAATGATTATGAAAAGTTAAGAGATGATGTCTGACACCAAACATGATTTCTCTGAAAACAAGGCTTATTTTCCCCTCTTAAAAACACTATCTGAGCCTTCCCCTTCTCAGGCTTTAACATACTCCTCTGGTTTTGCTACTAACACAAAATGTCCCACTCCTACAACAACAAGGAAATGCAGTAGAGCTGTAAAACTTGTCCCTCGTCATTACTGTGCTATTCTTCGTCACCAGCAATAACTTTCCTGAACCCGGTAGCGACGCAGCTCCGATCGTTTGGTACGGAGGGGTGCCGGGCCGCCGGGCGCTGAGGAACCGCGGCAGAGATCCGACCGGGCCGGGGACTCAGAAGCCGAAACCGGCCGGGTCGATTCTTGGACAAACAGGGCGCTTGCGGGCTCGGGTGCTTCCGAAAACATTACTTGCGTGTAACAAAGAGCGCGAATATCCGAGCCGCTGGCCTCCGGCAGCAGGCTCCCGACCCCGCTGTGCGCTCACAGCCAGTTTGGGGACGACACTGAGGTTTTCGGGGCGCACTGAAAGCCTCGTCCGCTTCCCAGAAACCGCCAGACCGGCCGCCAGCCGACACCCCGTGACTTTCGGCCGCTTCGAGATGCGGGTCTCGCTGAGGCGCAGCCGCCCGCCCGAAGCTTTCCCGTCTCCCGGCGAGCCGGCCCCGGCTGAGGCGCAGTCCTGCCAGCCCGGCCCAGGCAAGCCCGGACAGGGGGACCGGGCGCCCTGCCTCACCCCGCCGAGGGGCCAGGCAGGACCCCCTCCTCCGCCCCGGCGCATGGCAGACAGCGGCGCTCCGCTCACAGCTTACCTGATGCTCCTTCAGCACCTGGCTGAGGCAGGGGTACCGCTCGGAGATCCACCGGTAGAACTTGGGCACCCCCATAGCCACCGCTCCGCCGCCCTCGCAGCTCCGCCGGACCCAAACAAGCGCGGGCCACGCTCCGCCCTCCTTCCGGCGCGCCGCGCTGACAGCCGGGCCGCCCGCGCCACAGAGCGGCGCGCAGAGCGCCTCACGCCGACCATCGAGAGCGGCGCGCAGAGCGGCGCGGCCGGTGGCTACACCCCTTCCTCCTTCCCTCCCTCCCTCCCTCCCTCCCTCGCATCGGCAGCGCTCCGCCCGCGTCCTGCCCTTGCCGAAGGCCTTGTTTAGAAACAAACCCTCACGGTTTGGAGGCCGCGCCAGCGCTATAGGAAAACTACCCACTCATGGCCCAGAGCAACAAACCCACTGTAAATACATTATTTAATTTTACACTCTCCAACGTGGCTGGAGTGCAGCTGAACCAACGCTTACAGCATCACTGTAATCAAACACTAATAGTGTTCTTTGTCTCAGAACAGAAACAGAGATACTGTACAAAGATTGTAATGATAACCGACTGTAAGAGAAGAGTGTAATTCTTCCCTATTCCGCCCCTCCCCCAGTCCCTTTCCCTACAATTAGGATGCCTAGAGAAGCAAGCATTACTTGTAAGTTAGAACCAGCCTTCTGACATGCTAAATTAGTCTATTCTTGTCCATGTCAAAACACTTTTTGTGAAATGGAGTCTCAAAAATAGTACCTGTAGCCACACTTTTTAGAAGGAGGGAAGGCATGACCATGTCCAGAACTCAGGCACCTGAATATATGTTAAAGTCACAGATACTCCAACAGTGGTGTGACACCCGTACTCTCAGGGTCCTCTAACTCCCAGCTTTGTGTCATTTCCTTCAGGAACGTAACAGTTTTAGTACATTGAAACACTGCATCAGTTTCATCATGGCAAGATTTAAGACCCAAAAATACAGCATGGATACAGCAAGGTCACATGGAAAAAAAAAAAATCTTTACAAAAATATACAGTACTTTATAGAGTGCATTATGTCAACATTGTGAAAATTTTCCATATAGTCAGGCTCAGAAACTTGCAGAGATTTGCAGTCTAATTTTTAAGCAGTTCCCATGTACTGTTTTCTATATGTATACAAAACAAGTTGTAACACCTTACACGAGTGTATTCTTAATGTACTTGCAAGTGTATCAGATATTTTACAAACATTTTGGATTGAGCTTAAGACTGTTCTGCTGCTTATAATCAGAAATCAACATGAGTAACCAGTTACCACTGATTAATACGTTCAAGAATATTATAGCTACATGGCTTGTGAATAGTTCAGTTGTTCCCAAATGAACAAATTTCACATATATGGAGCCCAGCCCATATACATCTGGCAGAGGAGGTTGTCATCACTTGCTTCTTGAATAAGGTAATGAACATGCCCTTCGATAGATAAGGGTAATCCTTTTATTCTGTTTCTAGTCTTAATGACACCTTGCAGTCGTTGTTCTATATCAAGGACATGGGTTTTGGCCTAAAAACAAAGGAAAAACATATTTATTAATATCCATGAAATTCCACTTCTTAAAATAAAAAAAAGTATTTATTGGGATGCATTTGAAATCTATATGTTACTTTAATACAAAATCCAGATGTCTACATCAGTTACTTTGAAAATAAAGGATACCTACTTTTAAAAATAATTCTTGAAAATGGATCGTGTTAGTTAAGTAATACATTTTGCCTTACATTTTTGCAGATAAATTTACCAGCGAAGACTGAAAAAGCTATGCAAATAGATTTGAAAAATGTTAGAATGCTTTATTTCATACAATTACTTTCAAATAAATGCAAAACTTTCCCAGCTTTTTTCGTGGAATTCTGGAACATTCAGGCCAAATTTATAAGCAACTGAAAATGAAGCTGTCTATAACAAGTTGTGTGAGAAACAACTCAAAACAAGCTGTTCTGGGGCCCACTAAAGTAGGTAGTTCATACCAGTTACACTCACACATTTTCCTTTAAAGCTCAAGCATAATGTTGGCAACTATCCAATAAAAAACAGTTAAGGTAAAAACTACGTGGGAGGTCCTGTAACTAAAATAAAAGTTCTGTAGACACAGCCTGGTTAGTAACTGTTTGAAGACCAGATTTTCTGTGCTCAAATAGCAAGTTCTGTCTTGTTAGTAGACAGTTCAGTACCGTAGCTTGTCCTTATCTTAGCTCCCATGTTTTTCAGTACTCCCCAAGTTTTATCTGCTATTACAGATACTTATTTTCACTAAATATTCCCTTTAAAGCAAGAAGCAGCAAATCAGAACTTTTGAAAAGGGGAAAGAGAACAAATATTACAGGTTGTGCAAACTGTATTTTGGATGAACAGTTTATCAGCAGCTACAAAAGAAACGGTACATACGTAATTCTAGTTTTAACCCAGTCTTCCTTGTCACGTAACAAGGCACACATGAAAAGCACAAAAAAATGCATGGAAAGGACTCCAGATGTTACAGTCGCTGTAAATCTGGAGTACAGTGCAACAGTCAAATCAAAGGGTAGCAAGAGTCTCACCATTGCTATTGGTGAGACTATTGCTTCCATTGATATTGTAATTTATTTAGTAATACTAAAGACATATAGGCTCTATTTTGTTTGGTTCTTTAGTAGGTAAATTATGTTTTCTGTCAATATAAATAGTCTCTTTATGGATAAAAATTATGAACACAGAGATAATCAAGAAGAAACAACCACATGGATTTTTAAATTAGAGAAAAAAAAGCCCCACACAAAAAAACCCAAACAAGAATAAAACAAAGAAATCCTGAAACAAGACAGTTAAAGTTGCAATTAGAAAATACATAACTTGCAGCCATAATGGACATTTGAATACCTTAATGCTATGCTTGTTTTAAACTAACCTTTTCATTGACAACTTCTCCAGTTTCATTCACCTGGGCTTTTGTATTCCCTTTAATGGGTTTACTCCATTCCACAAGAGGATCATGGAGAAAAGTCTTTAAGACACTAAATAAAGAAAGTTTAAAAAGGATAAGATAAACAATACATTTATTTTTCAAAACAAGAACACTGATGGAGTCTAAAGTAATCACTGAATATTTATATTGTTTTATATTTAACTAAATGTCATAGTAAGACTGAGCTGCATGACAGGCATGTGCTGGAACTGGCATATTCACCAGGAGTTACTGTTTCAGATGTTTACACTACAGACAGCTTTTTTAGCGTTTGTAACAAAACCAGTTGCCATACCTCATTAGAGGCTCCCTTTGATCACGCATAAGCCTCATTGTGACTTCACAAGCTCTTCGGAAGAGACCTTCTGTTCCCATTGGGCCCATTCCATTAACCATATTGTGAGTGAGACGGAAAGGGACGATTTCCGGAACTTCAAAAGTTTCTCCCTTTACATTGATAAAAGAGAGTATGCGCTAAGTGTTTTAAGCATTATTAAAATAAAGGGTAACATTTGCTTTGTGTTCAGGTTTTTTTCCCCATTGTTGTCAGTGGCAGTTTCCTAGCTGCTAAGAGATACTTGCTCAGATCACAGTCTGGAGAAATAAACTAACAATATCTCTACGCTACTTGAATTTAAAAGGGCACATGTCCAACACGAAAAGCATCTTTCAACAGAAACACCAAAACTCCAAATCCTGCTCTGGCCACAATTTCCGCTGTTTATTTTTACAGAACCGTGGGATTTTTTTGCTGAATATGTGTGAGAAAAGCTAAGAAACTTTTCACAGCAGCAGAATTCTGAATATAGCAATTACAGCTCTGTTTGGAGGGTGGTACTGGAGACAGGAGAGTCACAAAATATGAATACTCTAAAATTCGGCTATTTCGGTGTACCCACATAAGCTCATCTGATATTGGCTAAATCAAAAAGTTGGCTTTCATTAATGCAGCATATACAATAATCATATACTCTTCACATGTCTCAAACTGTTGAATATAAGTAAGAAACAGACCAAGAGAGAACACAACAGATATATTCAAGTAAAAGAAGGGGAAAAAAAACTAACCATGCAGCCAGTAGAAATTTGTAACTTCCATGCATGCAAAAAAAAATAAAAAAATAAAAAAGAGCAAGTTCAGCAAGTAGCATTTCTCACCTTATTGAAAAGGCAGTTGAAATCCACATGCACACATTCACCAGTCAAAGAATCGAACAGGATGTTTTCACCATGACGATCTCCTAGACCAAGTATGTAACCTACCATTGACATAACTGCAACAGAACGGCAATAGGCTGACCTACTGTTGTACCTGCAGAAATACGAACCAGATAGGTCTAAGTCACTTCTTGGGTTATCAGTTTTATCAGTAGAATCAGCAACATTTAGTGAAAATACACAAAGCATGTATTCTTGCGCTAACCCGATTCCAGTCACTCACCATGAAGTAGGATCAGGAAATGTTCTAAGAAACCATTCATGGAAGAGAGGAGGATGACGAGGCAGAAGGACTTCTTTAAACATTTTCAGCTTTTCAGGCAAAGGTGCTGTCTTTGGAAGCATATGCTGACGCAATTCTTTTCCAGTCATGTAGACACCTGTAACAGACCTCTCCAATTAGGTAAAAGAAATCCCCAAATATAAAGCCTTATCCATACTATTACAATATGGTATTTTAGAGAAGATAATTATCTCCATAAAGATGAAATAAAAAATTCATCATGTCAACTGAAAGAGAAGACTGGTAAAACCTGTGGCTTGTTTGCCAGACCACCATGGAGTGAGACAGGTAGAACACACATGCACAAAAACCCCAAATCAAACCAAACCGAAACCACTCTCATAAAGCCATTCATTGTATTCAGAAATATATTCAGATACTGATGAGCTATTTGGAGTTCCAAAGTCGCAGCTTTCTGCATACATACATACAAAGTATGCACGACATTTCCCCCCAGACTTTCTTGCACTGACAAAAAAGTGGCTTTGTTAACAAGGAATAAAAAGAAATCTGATCTCCCTGGAAAGTTACTGTACTTTGCCTTGATTTGGTTATGAATTATCTTAATTATCTCACACAAATGTAACGGAAATGAAAAACAGAAGATTAAATCTAAAGAAAAAGACCACAGTTTCTTCTGTTATTGAGTTCTGCACATAAACAGCAATGCTGCTGGCACTGCATTGCATAAAATAATATATTACGATGATTGTGTTATCAGTTCTTGTAAGGAACTTGCTCAATGCAAGCACCAATTCTCTTCCATTTAAGTCTACCACACATACGAATAATAATATACTGCAGATAGTTAAACATACATGACTGCATCTTCCTAGAATTTAGTCTGATCCTTGCTGTTTGTCTCATTTACTAATTAAGACACAAGCTCTTTTAAAAAAAAGTAAGTATCACTACAGTCTAATATATTTCCTTACCTTTCTCCTTATAAAGTTTTATCAGGATATTTCTCAAACCAGCAGTATTGTTCACCCATTCAATTATGCCACATTCATCATTTAAGGGAATAACTGCGTAGGTTCTAATATGGAGTTCTCGCCTACGTGACTCCGCATCTTTTCTTAAGCACTGTTCCAAAAGGAAAAACGAGATTAACAGATAACAGACAGGATTAAAATGTATCAGTAACATTAACCATCCTATCTATATCTATTTTCTAATTACATGATCCAGAATTTAAAAATCTAAGCTTCACTGTCTGCAGTAGGTCAAATGCAACAAGCAAAATGTTCATCTGTTCTCAAAAGTAATTTATAACAGAATTTTGCAATAGAATTTGTAACTTGCATAACTTTTACAAGGCTTTAATCCCTTAAGCGGAATAACTAAAAGAAGTATTCAGTGTTCTAGAGATGCTCTCAGAGATGCTTGAACCTCATGGAAAACATGGTACTTTATCCTTAAGTATATTGCTAAGAAGCAAATTGTAACTGAAGTAAGAAGAATGGAAACACTTTTAGCATGAAAATATGATTTTACCTACTTCTTATAGAAAATATTAGAAAATCCTGAATAAGAAATATGAAGCATGACAGCAGAAAGTCTGCAGTTACTTATTTAACATAAGTAACCTCTCCTCTTATTTTTTGCTGGAATAAGCAATTGTTTTGGCAAAATATTATGTTTTGTTATTGCTTCCACAAGTCCATAAGAAGTTACAAATTATCAATTGCTACCAATTTCTGCTTAAATAAGATATTTTGTAATAGCTCACTTTTCTTCCAGTAAGCTTTATCTCAAAGTAAGTTAGAATCATAGAATAGTTAGGGTTGGGAAGGACCGTAAGATCACCTAGTTCCAACCCCCTTGCCATGGGCAGGGACACCACATGCTAAACCATGTCACCCAAGACTCCATCCAATCTGGCCTTGAACACTGCCAGGGATGGAGCCTTCACAACTTCCTTGGGCAACCCATTCCAGTGCCTCATCACCCTCACAGTAAAGAACTTCTTCCTTATATCTAACTTAAAACCTCCCCTCCTTCAAGTTTGAACCCAATATCCCTTGTCCTATCTCTACAGTCCCTAATGAAGCGTCCAAGTTGTTTGGTTTGTTTTTTGGTTTTTTTTTTTTTTTTCATTAGGTAGTTCAGCATTTTGTTGTGGTCAATAAGCATAATGCCTCTGATTATCTAAATCATCAAACCTTATTAATAAGGGAGTTGAATTCCATGAGCCGACAGTCTTTTCTTAGATCATCTTTTGGCTTACACATCATAATGTAAGATTTCCCATCTGAACCTTTTAAGGTGATCTTTTTTGGCTTTTGAAGCGAGGCAAGAATTTCCACCTAAGGAAATAATTAAATTCTTTATTAAGAACTTTATCAGATCATACAAAGTAAAGCATCTAACTGTAATAAACCACTGAAACCAATCATGTTGACACTTCCATGGTGCTACAGCACAATAACCTCAGGCCAAAACTTTACTGAAGTATCAAAAGGCTGTATCTGTCTCAGGCTGTTATGACATAAGCCACTCAGTTTCCACAAAAGTAATTACAAAGTTTCCTACTCATTCCTCCATTACTAGGGAGCCAAGATATGCTTGCAGCCACATTTGTTTAACAAGTTGTCAACTAGAGGCTTACCGTATCATCAAAGCCTGCAATGTAGGCCCAGCATCCAGGAAAAGGGTCATGGTTAGCATGTGTACCGGGAATTGAAGGAAGAGTTGGTATCATTACAGATTGTAAGGGAATGAGAATTTCACTGAATGTACGCTCTTCTACTAGTCTCTTAAGTGTTTTGAAATGAATATTCATGCTTAATGTTGAGCTGTTTCCATCAACCTTGTGAAAAAAAATTGTTCACATATTAAAAATAAACACCTAAAATATTACTGCAATTTTGTGTTAACTAGTGAATAACATAATAATAAATGCTTATGGTAATAAGAAAAAATGACAAATTAAATTTCAAACTAAAAGGCAGTGGTCAAAAGAAAACATATCTGGCCATTGTGTCATACGTATTATTCACACTCAATGTAAATACAGAATAATGAATTTATTTAGTTCTATTATCAAGTTCATTTTCTCATAAAAAGCACAACTGGCATCTTTTTACAGTAAAACTCTGTGAATGCTACTGGGCCAGAATGATATATGAAAGCACAAAACAATATACAGCCTACGCACTGTGAAAAGTACCATTATGTACTGAAATACTTTGCTATGTGCTCAATTTAGAGCTATTTTCTACTGTTTTACAATATTGTTATTAAGTAAAGAAAATAAAAATAAAAAAATTACAAGTTAGTGTAGCTTCTGTTAAATTGCAGTAATGTAACGATTTGCCTAATGAAGGCTGTCAGAAGAAGCTTTTGTATATCATCTTTAAATTACCATATTACATGCATTACTTTGGTTATTTTTGTAAGTACCGGTTTGTTGCATAGCTCTAATAGCTTATCTGTAAGGCGTGTTGCATCTCCGATAAATTTTCCTAAGGATTCTTTCATGTGAATAGCTTTGTTTAGAATTTCCTTACATCTATTGACACGCATAGGGTAAGAGGACTGGAAAAAAGAGGAAAGATAAAATTTATTAAAACAATCAAATCAATTAAAGAATCCCCAAACCCCCTAACACCCCACAATAATGAATACATTTTTTTTTGCTGCTTATTGATTGTCATATTTAATAATTGGAGAAGGATGTTCTCCAACTGAAATTTGGTACCTGAAAAAATACTGAAGTCTTACAACTATTAAGCTATTACTTTCCAAAATCATTCCTGGGAGTCCCACAACATAAAGGCAAATACTCAAGAATATGCCAGTGTATCCTGACTGCTACTTCCAACAGTCTTAAAGAAATAGCATGCACCATGCTTTCCAAATTGCTATGGAATGATCAAGCACCAGGTAATATTAGGTATATCTATCTCATTTTAATCAAGGCAAAGAGTTGATTGTTTTGATTATTAAACTGGAAGCACTACTACAATTACTAGAACCAACAAAATCTGTTGTCTGTAACTACCCAATTCATCAGCTATTTGTTCAAACTTCCTTTCCTAATACATCATACAAGTCAGGATGCATGTTAGCATTCTAATTTGGAACATTTAAACTGTTATATATGAATACTAATCTGAAAACCAGTAATATCTAAACTGTAATATCTGTAATGTCTGACTGCAATATCATCTTTTACAGTCATAGCATTGCTATCCTGTCCCGTAACACTATTACAGCTACTGCAACTCTTAATTCCTTCTTATCATCTTAAATTAAAATAGGTAATATTAACATTTCTCTCTAATGAAAGCAGCATTATAAACTTAACAAAGCTGTAGCTATATTTATCAAAGTACCTTGGACACAGCAGTCATCATCCACATTGCTTGCTGGGGATAGGCTAAAAAAACTTTAGCAACAATCACCATCAGAACTGCAAAGACTTCATCATGAGAATGGCAGATTCGGGAGATCAACTGAGAAAAAGCTGTCAGAAACTGATAAGGTGCCAGGTGATTCGTGTGCTCTGTAATCACCTTATTTATTTTAGCTAAATCATTTTTCATTTGAACACGTTCTGAGCGACTAGCTGAAAAACAGAAGGGGACAAGATTATTCTCCTTTTTTCCCCCACTGGAAACATGAAATTATTTAAATCAAATATGTACAGAAACATATTTAACCAGAATATCAGGAAACAAACAAGCAGAGAGAACAAGAACGTAGAATAGACAATACTAGAAATGCTCTCTTTTACGCTCTTAAAATAAGAGGAATAATAGATGTTTTAAATGATGCAATGGCACAGAACGACACTCCATTTTTGTGCCCAGTAAAAGGAATTTTTTTACAAAGAATGAAATTAACACTTTTGCTCCTATGTCCATGCCTGCCCCTGAGGGCCCAGCACGAGTAGCACATCAACAACACAGAAAGCAGCATCTGACATGCCTGCAGCAAAATTCAGTTGGCCTGTCTATAGAACCCAGTCAAGATCAAGGAGCTAGAACTGTCTGCTTCACTCTAGACCTGCAGGCAATGTTAGCATTTGTCATTTGTACAAAAAACTCCAACCCAAAATGCATCTGTGGGAGTAGTTTCACACGCCTTGATGCTGCTCCTCCCCTTCTCCCCTCTCCCCCCCCACCATTTAAATTTCAGTAAAATTCCTTCAACAACTGGAACAAAGACAAATAGGAAAAAACCCCTAAAGCCTACCACTCTACTGTAGCAAGTGTATACAAAAGCACTATTCACTACTCGTGAGAAAACTCAGATGGCAGGTGACATGCAAGGATTTTTCCTAAATCTGTTTATCAACTTAAGTTACCAGAGGAACAATGCTATCTCATATATTTTAAAAGAAATTCTGGAGGGTTTAATTAAAATACCTAACTCCCCTGCATACTAACATCCTGTAGTTTAAAAGAATAATAGTACTTCCTTGTTTCCATATTATCTCAGGTTATAAGTCTAAACAAAAAACTGTAAACATACTTCACTGCTCTTTCGATCATATATTCAAAAGTACAACACAGGAAATATATACTGGGAAAAAACCTTCTACCTTTATCACATTCATACGCTTTTGCTCCAAAGTCCAGCCATAAAGATAGCATCCGTGGCATTGACTGATAGATGAATTGGTTTCCATACTGTAGAGACCTGTGATTACACGTTTAAAGCACACCATGTTAATGAGATATATATATTAGAAGCATTACGAATTCTACATCCTGAATTGTTTCACATTCCATTCTGGACTTCAGAAATATATGTTCAACATTTTAATGCATCTGCAACAACTAAAGCTTAATAATACACAAAGAGTTTGTTTTTATTAATTAAAACTGCAGATAAAATAATTAACTGTCTTGCATGAGACAGACAGTTGCCTATTGAGAAGGCAAAAGTAAAATTAGGTATGAAAACAAAAAGGAAGCATGCAGCATCTTGTTTTAAAATACTGCATAAAAACCCGAGTCAGTCTGATTTGCTGTAAGACAATATATTCCTGTAAAAGGTTTTTTGTGTGTTTCTGTTCCCAGGGTAATAGCCTTCTATAGAAACTAAGCCAAGTTCCCCTAGGGTCTAACCTCCCAAAATGATGAACTATGTATCTAATCAGATCTCCTTGTTTTTCCATCTTGTTGTCAGTTACCATCGGCATTAATTTATCATAGTATTTAGCAAGATAAAAATGTCCATCTTCCCATTCTGGCAAGAATACTGTAACATCCTGCAATAAAATCAAAAAGAGATAGTTACTTTTGGGAAGATGCTAAATTTAAAATAAAAATAGGTAAAACAATTACAAAAAAAAAAAAAAAGCTTCTCAAAAACAAGAATCTTGTTTTAATTCCTTTTGTGCATAGAACTATTAATTGTAACTTTAACTAAAAACTGTAATATGGCCCCAAGATAAATGTCTGTACAAGCTAGAAGTCTGTTCTTAAAATACATTTTGGATTTGGAGAGAGCAAGATAATTTAAGAGAAGATGATGTAGGATTCCTCAACGAGGAAAGATTATAGTTTCATGAAAAATATTATTACATTTCTGATCCTGATAGACTCAATACTGGGTTTCTTTCAGGTTTTTTTTTTTAAAGTAAACCAGTAGAATATTAATGATTGGATTAAATTCTGAAGGTTGTTCCTACCTAAGTGATTCTGGGTTTTCACATTTGTTTTCCTTCTAAATCCATTCGAAAAAAAAACCCCAAAACTTAGCAAGTGGCACATCCATTCTCTAATAACATTGGCTTGTTTCTAGTGCCAGTATTTTGACAGCATTAGTATTTTAATACAAACCACAGAAAATTCATTAGTTCCCATTATTTTAACCTTCCTTTGATTTGATACATCCATTAGACTTTTCTCTAAATGAGTGCTCCAAAAGTATTTTAATTAGGAAGACAGGAGTAAGTATTAAAAGGATCAAATGCCAAAACTCAGATGGCAGACATACTACTTTTACGGATGCACAAAGATCTGCACCTACTACAGGTTTAGCTGACAATATTAATCCATGCCAACACAGTATTTCATTAGTATAGCAAGATGAAGCAGTGTAGCTCTGTGTTGTTGAAGAAAATACCAGCTGCCCCTTTTCCTAGAGGCATCCTAGTTCTTCAGAGATTGCAAGCATAAAGTGCAGTTATAAACTGCTGCCAGAGAGAGAAGTAACAATGAAGAGTAGTGCAATGTGTCACCAAGTTCTCACTGTCTATGTAGAGTAGCCCACATTTTAGTGACGAATTCTAATTTGTGCACTCATAAAAAAAAAACAAACAAAAAAAACCATGCTCCTGTAATTTGTTTATTACTTTAAAAGAGTTACATTAGGTATTCTTAGCTCCCACTCAGTGTTGGTGAATTGGGAACTGCAGACTTCCCTCTACTCACATGTTATATTAAAGCTAATTCAGATAGTTAAATCTTTAAAAGAAGTACTAATACCCTCCTACACACTGATACACCATTTAATCCCACTGATGTTATCCTTGGCTGACATCATCATGACCATAACGATACATTACTTACGGGCTATATTATTATTCAAAACTAATGTCTTGTTGACACTAGTGTATCAAATTACCTTATACTTTTTCATAACTGCATTGCTTTCAAAGTTAGCAGTTTCTTCCATAAATCTGCCCACTAGCAGCATTGCCCGACCATGGATGAGCTGATTTTTACTACTGCATGGAGCTTTATTTTCAGAGAAACATAACTCAACCCCCTTCTGGAGAACAATGAGTGCTTGATGAACCTCACCCTAAGGGAAAGAAGAAAACATTTTATATACTTTCAGTGAAATGTAAACCTTTTATCTTATAATTGTACAAAAGGCAAAGCTATGTCCTCAGGTGTGTGGTACAGTCTTAAAATGCTTCTTATATTCCCTTTTTACCTCAGCATTGTTGTACCTTTAGGTTTACCACAACAATTGCTCCCATGTTTGTTAACTACCTCTATTAGTTAAAAGGATATACAGATTAAGGAAACATCTACTGTTAAGATATTCTAAATTTCCATGGGCTGCTTTCACAGAGGTAGGCGATCAGCCAGTTTTACACATAGCTGACAGAAAAGTCAATGGATACAGAAAAGGGGTGACTAGCAGTGGGAGGTAAAAACTTCATGTGGCTCAACTATAATGAGAATGTGCTCAAAGTCCGAGGTGACATATTTGATTTACATATACTGACTTTGTGCCTTTTTTTCCTTGAAGAAAGCTAAAAAGATTACTATCTTGCACATAAGAAAGTGAGTTCCATTTTTTTTTGTTTTACCTTGGACCAGAGCCACTTTGCTCTTTCAATATAAAGCTCTGAGAGTGTAGATTCCCCTGCATTCAGAAGAGCATTATACGCAGTCTGGTGATGACCAGCTTTTCTCGCCACTCTAGCGCTCTGGAGCCAACACTGACCAACAAGCTCACTGTAATCCCGGCTGCAGAGACATTTTTGCAGGAAATAAAAACTTTCAATCACTGATGTTACTTTACAGCCTGAAGTAATTATCACAATGTGTGAAATACAAGATTTTTCAATACAGTATATTACTACTATATAAGGATTATTTCAAATTATTTGTAATACATATCTGTTTCACCCTCTTTCCATTTAGGCCTAGAAAAAAATACTCTTTCCCCCTGTTTCTCCTTTATCTTTCTTATAAAGACCACTTTTCCCTACTATTTTTAAGGTTTGTAGTACTGGAGAAGACTCCTTACATCTACAACAAATGTCAACAGTTTTATCTTCTCTCTTCTAATATACATATGGAAAACCAGAATATTACTGACAATACAACATAGACAAGAAATATTTACATCCTCACCTTTTACTAAGACTAAGCAAAGCTCTTCTCAGTGCTAAAATGGGTTCTTTTGCTCTGTAAGAGTTTTGGGTCATTTCAATACGAGCACACCAATTCAGGGAATCTCTACCATAGTCCCCATTTGGTTGCTGAAACATTGGTCCAATACTATGTTCCAACTCACACAGCATATGCAACCTGGGTTAGAAAAATAAAGGAAAAAGAAAATAACTTGCTTGCTGTTTGAGATGCATGCAAGTTTTACAAAGCTTTTGCCATTTTCTCTCTAAAAGCTGGCCATGTAAGTAATTTTAAATAGTAGGAGCTATTAACGTGCAAAAATGCAGCAAAACCAAACACACAGAAGTCAAGGATTCGTAAACTGATTAGTTATTTCCTCACTATTCCATTGCCAAGCTGCTGAACACCAAGAAAATGAAGCTCTCTTGGAAAGGAGGTCAATTTTTAGAAAGAGTGTTTCTATCCATTACTTTGAGCAATAACTCTTCACAAAGTCTGATATGTTCAGTAAATACCATTTTAGAGGCAATATACTGTTACTTAAACACCTCCTTTACAATAAAGTTATTCCATTTATTAAAAAAATACCATTATTATTAGATGTCAGTTATTATAAAAAAGCTGCAAAGCTGAGAGCCTGTAAATGCTCAGGTTCTCACTGGCAGAGTCTAGGTGTAAGTGGGCATATCTGACAGAGAAACAGTGGCTAAGGGCTTCCAAGTAGTCAAGATCAATGACTGAATCGAACTATTTTGAAACACTTCTTTCTCAAAAATCAAACTCCATTTCCTAAACAAAATAACACTGCAAAAATTACCAACATAAAATAAAATTAAGGAGTAATTCAGAAATACATACTTAAACTGGCTAATTTTATGCAATATCTTGCGATAGGGATTCATTTATAGTGCACAGGAAGTATCATGCCTTTTTCATCCAAAAAGGCAACTCACTTTTTAGTCTGCTACAACTACCTTCAAAATTTATTAAAAAAAAAAAAGTAAAAAAAAAATTGAAAGAGATGGGGTTTCAATTCCTACTGCTCTCTGAGAGAAGAAGGGAGTGCTTTTAGGCCACCATATAGATTAAAAGCAATGCTCTCAAGCTATTTGAGTTAATGGAATTACTGACCTATATGTACTACTTAATTCCATGCTTAAAATTGTTGTGTTTTATTACCTGATGTTCACATAAACTTGCTTGCCAATTCTGAAAGACTATAGCCAACAGTTTTATTGTTAATATTTTTCATGAAGGATAAATTACCAATTAATCAAAGAGTTCCAGCTGGGCGAGTATAAGAAACAAAAAGGTGACAGAAAACGCACATCAGTACCATTTATTGTGGAAATGGAAAATTCTTGCTGCTGCATAGCTGATTACATGATTTCTGGATTTGAAAATAATGACATGAAGAACAGAGACCTGATAATGTGTTCATATCCTCGCTGATAGGATCCTCTTTCAAAGCTTGCTGCTGAAAGGGGTACAATCTGCTCTGCTCGAACGACCTTGAGTTTTTCATAAAAAGCTGCTTCATTTTTCTTCTTGGCTGACAATAGTAAGTGTCCTAGTCTGACACTCCATGTGGTAGACTTCTCATCTTTGGTGAGGAAAAAAAAGCCTCTTAAACTCTTTCTTTAAGCAGCTTAATCCAAACATGTTAATTTGTCTTAATATATTACTGGAAAAGTAAGTTTTTCAAGAACTGATTAACTGAATTTTAGAAATACTGTCTAATTTCACCTCAAAATCCACCACCCCACCCCGACAAACCCAGAAGAAAGCTGCCCTCACACTTGCTTTAATTTTCTACTCAAACACTATAAAGTTTACAATCAAATACATTTACAAATTCTAGAAGACTGTCAGAAACAAGCCTCCCCCAATAAAACCCAAGACTGAAAAATTAAAATACCTGCCCCTTGGTTCAAGATGATTAGACTAACACATACACTTGTTCAGAAATGCACGGAAGTATTCATATTTTGGTATCATGATAACTTACCTGAAGCCAAATAATTTTCCAGTAAATCCCATCGTGACAGTTTCCAGGCTGCTTCCACCCTGTAAGTGTTCAGCTCAGAAATCCATTCAGGCCTATGAAAAAAAAAGGCAATAAAAGTTTGTGCTAAACTAATTTTTGTTTTTCCTTTCCCCCCCTCAGTATGTTTGTCCTACACAACATTCGTAAATATTCTTTATATAAAACTTTCCTTACTTGGAAAGAAACAAGGTAAGCTTGCCTCTAATAAAATTCAATAGAACCGAAGGATATACACTGATGACAAATGATGGCTGTACAACACGATCTCACAAATTCAGTTTCCAAGTAGCATACTTAAATTCTATGGCTCTTTTAAAAAACTACCATCTTCCAATTCATTTATTCTATTAGGCTACAGAATAGCTTTGGAACCAGTAATATGTAAGACAACAAAGGAAGATTCTATTTAACGCACTAATGCATGTATCACCACTGCACACAGTGCAGACAGGAGGTACTTGAAGTAAATAATATATAGATAATGCACGTGAATTTTTCTAGCTTCACACTGCTATTTGGCTGTGCTTGATAAGCCTCAAATGCTTAACAATGGACAAAAATGGCTACTGTGACACAGGTGTAACACAAAAGCTTCATATTACTCAAATAAACATTGGAATAAATGCCTACAGTACCTGTTTGCAAGGACTCCATTGACCTGAGTAATTACAGTAGATAACTGACCAAGGCCTAACATGGACTTCACTACACCATGATAATGAATAATCTAGAAATAAGGGGGAAAAAAAACAAAAACCAAAAAACAACCACAAAAAAATAAGGGGGGAGTGGGGGGGGAAAAAAAAAAAAAATCACACAGATACATCAGTTAAATTCATGCAGTCTGAATGAGGAAATACATCAATTTCGATGCTTCTCATAATATGAAATGCATTATCAATTGCATCATAACCTAAGTGAACATTCAAAATTTTAAAGTTTATGATTATCCAAGAACTTAGATCACCACTGGAAATTTCTGAAATGCGCCCCACCACAAATCTAGTTTGATATTAAATTTATTAATACCCATATCAGAGCTGTGAATAAAAATTTAATATAAAGAAATGAACCAGAAGAAAGAAAGTCACAGGAAGGAAATAACCCCCAAACCCAAAGCAATTTCAGTCTTCATGAAAATGTCCTCCATACCCTGGGAATGAAGTATGGCCAGAGGAATGGAAGATAAATAATTTTAAGTTTTTCTTTAATCCATTTCCAATTGCTCTTATATTACGAATATTTTCCCTGGAAGTTCATAATCAAAACAGTAAGTCAGAATTACTTTGAATACAACCTGTGGTGATTTGCTTTAATAATTCTCTTTGCATGTACCAGGTAGTGACTGATACTTAACCAATCCAATTCCTGGCCATCCCATGCAAAGGTTGAGCTTTAATTGGTCCTAGCAAAAACCTTGGCATAAGCACCCAGCCATTAACCCAAGCCTACAAATGACAACATAAACCCCGTAAGAAATTTGTTTGAGGTCATAGACACTTCTAATAGCAGTAATTACTCAGCAACTGCCACAGTAAACTCTAATGTTCTCATTTTACTTAAATGTTCTTGAGAGCTATTTTTGGCTTAGCCTTGCATTTATTAAAGAAGATTTTTAAAAATAGCAGCAACATATATTTTTGAATTTACCTGATCCGGTTCCAGCTGGATAGCCCTGTCGTAACAGGCTGTTGCATCTCTTAACAAGCCAATACTTTCATGTTCAAGGATTTGTTCTTTGAGAGATGGTTCTGCTTTCCGAATCGCACTCACCCCAGCTACTCCATCTGGTTCATGCATAGCAGCATACAATTTCTTTATTCAAACAGAAATGGAAATTGACATTAAAAACAGCTCTAAGACAACAAGAAGATATTTTACATATAACATGCTAAGAATCATTCATATTCTTGAAAATGGAGAATAAACTACTCTGTAGGACATCTTGGCATTCAGCTTTCATGAAAAAAAAAAGTCAGTTTTGCTGGACTACTTCCAACATTGAGCCCTGTTTTTGCTTAGCATTCTGTAATACTCATGGTCTCGTACTACAGAAAGAGTAAGAACAGCACATCAAGTTACCTGAAACAATCTGCATAAAGGACAAAATAAAAATGCTTTTATTACATGATAAAGTTACATAATATGAAGGTGCAGATTATTTAAGGTAGAAAAGCAACATTCTAAGTTTTGCATATTTAAAATATTACTGAGGAGTATAAATCATAAGGAATCAGATCAGGTTCATCTCACAGGTTAAAATATTTCTTGAAAATAATTATATCCTTTTCAACATTAGCTTTCCTAAACTACAGACAGAGCTAAGAGGTTTATTCTTCAAAGTGTTTTGAGTTTTGAGGTTTTTTTCATTACAGTTTATTGTGTTTTCTCTGACAAAAGGCACAGAGTTAACTAAAAGAAATAAATGCTACATTTCATCAAACCCACATTTAACTATTTCTAGGATTTTTACAATCTTTCATTATATGCTAGAAAGCTCCTCCTTCCTTTGCATACAAGAAGCATGCCAAGGAAGGGGAAGCACTACATATTGCTGAAAGACCAACAATTAAACACTTGTATCCCACAGCAAGAGCCTGACTGTATCTTTTTTTCTCATCTCAAAGAATAATTTTGCAAAGCTTCTTTCATCAATGTCTATTTTAATTTTAAATTAAAACAAACAAAATCCAAAAGGAACTTCAGAACCTGAAGAAATCCAAGATGCTCCTGAATATTTTGTTTCTTCTCTGTGATGAATGATTCAAAGTGCATCACAGCCCTTGTGTAAGCCTTAGAGCGGAATGAGGCCACAGCTAGCGTATCCTGAGGTATGAGGTCCAGAAAACGTGTCACATTTTGATACTCTCCATAGTTCTCACTCGATGCTACAGAAAAAGGGACATTTTTAAAAGTCTGTCTAATCATGTTTCTTTTAAAGAATTACCTTATGCATCAAAATTCAGTTATTTTCCTAAGTTAGTGACATAATCTGATTAATTTAATAATACAGTTTTCTGTCCACAAAAAATTTATTTAGAACAATCCGAGTGATCTTCCTACATCTTGCAAGACTGTATAAAATACATTAAATTGAACCTTTAGGAACTACCAAGAAATTATTATTTTGTTTTTTGTTTTTTTTTTTTTTGTTTGTTTTGAATCTGTATAAAATAAGCATTCAAACAATGGTTTTGAGGTGGGAGAAGGTGGAAATCACAATCTGATAGTAACAAATCATAAAGCAGGTTAACATGTTAAAGTAACATGGCATTCCTAAATGGCAAATTTAAATACTTAATTGTAAAAAGTAAATGCCATTATTCAAATAAAATAAGCATCACTCACTTTTTAGATCACTTCTGTCTTTCCTAGACTGGCCAGTATTTTTCTCAGCATTAAGTATTTGAAACTTATGTCTAGCCCATTGAGTTAGATGATCAAGCATGGAGAACACAGTCTGTGTGCTCAGCTGACTTAGATCAGACGCACTGTCTTCAAGCCTCCTGGTAGACTGGTCATCATGTTTCAGAACAGCCATAATCTCCATGTAAACCTACACAAACATTAATATGGCAAAAGAATAAGCACCATATGGGCATCACAATAGCAGGAAACTGCAGCTAACACAAAAATAAGGCTAAAATACTAGATTGTTTTATTTTTTTGTAATTTTGATGTTATTTGCAAACTTCGTTCCAATCTTAAGAGGAAGAAATTGTAAACCAAACAACAGCTGTTGTCAGGAGATTGCATACAGGAAGAAAAAGCCTTTGAAAAGCAAACCCTTAGTTTCAGAGTAACCATTGTGATTACTGGAATTTTAGGTTTCAAGTCGCAATGAATACTATTGCACTTCTGCTGCAAACAATATTTCAATGTTTGTTAACAGTCAAGTTATCTACAGGCTATCAGATCACAGATCTATTTTTTTGCTTATATTTAAGCAAATAACATACTGAAAGACCTGCGTCCTATTTAGTTTAGTCAACAGAACATGAGCTAACATAAATAACAAATGCTTATGTGGATGCACTTGTTCACACGAGAAAAATTATCACACACCTCTACACACCCACAGTGTTTAAATACAGCTATGTTAGCTGTGAAATTGCAAATTAATAGAATATAAGTTACATCTTTTCAGTCTCTTCAACTTTCGTTAAAGCAAAGTGAAGGAAAGCAGAGTGGATGATTATCTCCTCTCCTATCTCTGCTTTGCTGCAAAACATCTTTGATTCCTGCACTTCATAAATCTAGTAGCTAGTTTTCCTGCTTAAAATTTCAGAGTATACAAGGGAAAGAAAAGAAATTATGGTTCCGAAATCTTGGAATTATACAAATTCAATTTAATCCTTTCATGTTACACTCTTCTCTTTGTACCACTCCAGCTCTTGATGTTACTGCAGTTACAGTTAACTGCATAATCTCTTGTCCTAGGCCCTACTAAAGAAATAGATGGAAATCCACAGAAAAGCAGTTCAACACAAACTTGTATGAGAATATTTAAAACTCTGGCAGAAAATATTTGTTATAAATACAGGAAAAGGAGTTCATAACTTACACAACTTGTTCATGTAGGTCTACGTGTTGAACAGCTTTTAAGAAGAACAGATCCTTAGGAAGGCCATTACCAAGGTCTTACATATCTCACCTCTTGTTGATCCTCTTGACTGCATCCCAACAAAACATAGACAAGGATGTGTGGAAGCAGATAAATTGTTACTTTATAATCATTCTTCATCATAATACTGCAGCAATCAAAAACTTTTCGGGCAAGATCATGTCGCACCTACAGAAAATATTATTTCCAGGAAAAGCATCATTAGAGAAGTGCAAATGCTCAAATAATTACTAGATTTCTTTTTGCTGACAAATACAAACTTTATTCCATCAAATACTTTTACGATACTTGTCTCCTACAGACGATTCAGACTTAAAGCTGAAACAGGGATGCCAGTATTACATGTGTCAATTGCTGATACCACAGGAAGACAGGCAAACATTGCTTACACGTTCCACTTTTCCCTGTTTCCTGCATCACTGGAGATCTACATTGGCCATAAAAAGCTAAAAGACTAAGAGTCTACTACTGCACTCGGCCTCTCTTCTGACCCTAAAAGCCTGTAAAAAGTAGGGAGTTATGAAGACATTCAATTCTTCTCTGTCTGGAATATGAAGAGGACAGTGCAGCTACTGAGCTATTGTGATTACATTCACTTCTTAAAGTGGTTGATTTAGAAATGAAATTTTCAGAGGGTCACATGTTGGAAAGGGGAAAGAAAGAGATAAATACTTTCTATATGCTGGGATTGTGGAGCTATAGGGAAATAAAAGAAATTTCTAAGGAAATCAAAGAAATTTGTCAGAGACTGAGAAGGTAAATTTGAGGTTTTCCAGAAGCACTTCATATACCTTTCAAAAGCATTTTCAAAAGCATTCAGCTGTATAATAGTCTTAGGAAAAGGGCAAACTTCCTAGATTTCTGGCTTTGACACTACCTGTGAAAACTAGCCAAGAAGCAATAACTCTGGGAAGCAAAGAGGCATGGTTACCTTGATGATGCAAGAAGTAGGTATGTGCTTTAACAAGCCTATAGTAAACAGGCACATTCCCCCACCCACCTTGTTCAGAAACCGAAAAGTAGTCCAAGAATTGTGTTGTACATACCAATATAGAGAGCAGATTTATTCTCTTACCTTTGTTATAAGATAACCTGCCCAAGTTGCTGACCATTCTGCAAAATTATCACCTAATTTGCTTAAGTAAATTGGCTTCTTCATCTTAGACCAATCTACAGCCTTCTGATAACTCTTGTACCTGTAATTTTTAAATATCCATTTAATATACTTTTTTATATAATTAAAAGAGCACATTGTTAATTATGAATCACATTATGTTTCATATACTGAATATTTAAAAAAATCTAAATTAAGTAAACAGTTTCAGTAGTTAACATCTTTTACTCTAGAGCTTTTTAAAATGAAACATGAAATACAAACAATTTAACATGTTACCAGAATTCAAGTATACTTCAAAGTGCTGTTCAAATCAATTTTAAGAAATGTAGTTTGATAAATATTTGAGCACTATGTTTTTGACAGGAAAAAATTAGAACATTGATGAAAGCTAAGAAATGCCACGAGGTTTGCTGAAAAAAAGGTAAAATTTATCACAGATGAGCATGACTGTCTTCATGAAGAAATAAAAAGGAAATATTGCTCAATATACAAAATTAAGGTGCATTCACCATTTGAAATTTTCTTCACATAATTTTTATCATTAATTCAACAAATGAAAAGTCAAATTGAAATCCAGTGAGCTCCTCCTACTTCTATAAAGGGCAGCAATAAATAGGTACTAATGAATTTGAGTGCAAACTTTAATCCTAGTGAGAATTTCCACAGAGAAAAAAAAATAGAAACAAAAGCTTCAATACATTGTATAAGATGATGCTCTGAGGACAAACAGGCAGCTCTGGGCAAAGCATGAGTCGATAATTTTACATGTTTGATTTCTACAGAATTACATTCCAGGAAGTGCTAATTCAGCTTTACATAGAAAGACTTGATTTGAATTTTGTATATAAATACATCACTCTTCACAGAAGAGTAACAATCACAAAACTGAATTAAAAAAAAAAATGTATTGAATGCTGTTATGAAAAGAAATTGCTTAAGTTGTCACACACCGTGTATTTAAGTGAGGTTCCAAGATCTCTTGCACATGCTCAGGAAACCTCCTCCAAAGCCTGGAGCCTGGGCAGTCAGTGTTTGTCTCTCTACAGTCATAGATAGACAATAACTCCTGAAAAGGCATGGTTTACATGATCAAGTTAGCACTGAAAATATTTCATGGCCACAATAGCAACAAAACCTGGTGTATACATAGAAATAATGAGATATAATTTAAGTTAAGCATTCTGTAATTCTAACCGCAAAACATTCATTCAATATTGTTAATCCCCTATTACTATGCAGTGCTGATTTCAGTTAACTACTGATCCTCCAGACTCTCAAAGTGGTGTTTGGACCACATTATCTTGTACTCTGTACATCTGCCAGTGAGCCAGGAGTAGAAGTTAGTCTGATTGCTTATTGTGCACAAGCTAATAAAATCTTATTATTCCACTGATGACATGGAGCCACTTATTTTCTCCTGCAGCAAATAATTATCCTGAAGTTTTCACACACAAAAAAAAAGTGAAAAAAAAAAGAAACAGACCAGAAGCAAAAAAAAAAAAAAAACAAACAAAAAACCACAACACCCAAAAAAAACAACAACCACCAAAGAGCTTGGAGTTGGCAAACCAGCATAAAAGACTAGATTCTGAAAATAAGGGTAGGCCGTCTATTAGTTCCTTCTTAAAAGTGTACGAAGAAACCCTACTGTGTGTGAAAGTGTAAGCAGAATGCCTACTGCTTTTCATCTCTGCCTATGGACCCTGCACCATTTTTAAGTCGGTCTCAGGATTACTTCTTGAATTACTACGTCTGGACTGTTAGTTACATCTGAAACATCAGGTCTCTCCATCAGTATCATGACACAAAAGCAAAAAATACTTTATTTGACAGCTCCCGAGAATTCCAAGTAAGCACTGAGGAGTTGAAAAACTAAGAAATCAGAATCCTGAATAACATTTTACCTTGTTGTTTAAAGCTACATAGGATGAAGTTTGAAATACTTAAACATGTACTCCAAAATGTACATTTATATTGTGTAATTTTGAGTTCAGTGTGATAGGAAATAATTTGTGAAGGAAAAAAATAGGATCTAACCACCTATCTTACCTGAATTGCATATGCTGCAGAATCCTGAGCACGAACATTATCAGCATAAGCAAGGAATGCTCTGGTCAGTTCCATTAATAATCCATAGGCAAAACTGGGATCCTCCACACCAGCCTCAATCACAAACAGAACACCAGTTTTATTAAAACAGAGGACTTTTTATCTTTACTCTCTAAACAGTCACTGACTCTAAATTGATTTAGATGAGAAAGTAAGTATAGATTTTCAAAGCATCTAATGATGAGGTTCCCTGCTCTTAAGTAGTTTTAAAACACCCCTTAATACTAAACAAACACTACAGTAACTCTTCTTACCACAAATGTAAAATCTTTTCCTTGAGTTTCACTTGTTGAAAAATCGAGCCTCCCGGGATCTATGGCTCCCAATTCACCTAAACATTCTCCACAAAGTAGTCGGGCTTGAGAATTTGCATCCTGGCAGCCGATCAGAAGTACAGTTACCAACTGGGAGATGATCGGCTCCACAGTTTCACTGTCTGTTACATACTTGATCAATTTTTCCTAAAAAGTTGAAAAATAAAGATGAATTCTTCTACGACAACATTTATGGTAAACAATCTCAAGTTTTTCATCTTTAACTCCCTGTTACTTCCTGTTTCATGTATCTGTAACTTTAGGTTACGGATTCAAATACCGCCATTTTGTAACTAAAGCCCAATTGCACTGAATTGCTTGTTACCCTACACAGGACTAAAAATATTAGGGATTTGGGCCTCTATTAGTAATGCTGTCACAACCAATACTGTATTTCATTATCATACACCACCCTAGTAACTTCATTTTTTCTCCTTGTCTTATAAAGAAACTCTCTTTTCTATATTATTCTTTTCACTTTTTCTGTCCCTTTTCTTCATGTGTTCCAATACTTCCTCCAACTTCTTTTCGTGCAGCTGTTATCATACCTTCTGGTTTTGCTGCCACTTGTATCCTTATTATTTCACATTTGTTGGCCATTTCTTCATCCTCAAGCCTACAAAGGCCAGGGTTTCCAGGCCTTTAATCAACGCCAATCATTTTTAAGGGGTGTCTTGAATTTTTCACTTTGGCCCAATTTTTATAACCCAGTTCCACATTTAGTCCAAATTCAGAAAAACAAAACTTAATAATGTGAAGATCTTTGCTACTGTCATTTTTAACTGAAACCACAGCCAACATAAGAGCAAATAGTTTCCTAAACTGTGGAACTAGTTAAGTTTCATTTCCCTCAAACATTTTGCTAGATTTCTAACCAAGCAAGACACAGCAAGATTTTGCTGGCCTGAGCTCCAAGAATTACTGACTAGCCCAGAATACATACAGTGATTGTTTGCTCTTGTAGCTAGGATATTTCTTTGAATTTCTGACTGAAGCATGTCTCACAGTCTTATATCTACTAAAGAAACAGATTTATTATTATATTTTTAATTGGTCACATAACACCCCTCTGGGCTAGCAATCTCAAGAGACTTGTAAAGCAGTGTCTTCAACTTGAATGTTGCTATAACGTTCATTTGAATATGATCAGTGGATTCAAATTTTTTAGGGTGGGAGGCAAAGAAGGAAGGAAAAAAAAAGAAAAAAAGAGTGTGAGATGATCATACACATCTTAATGCATTCAAATACTACACCCACACACAAAACATGCTGATTTTATTGTATTAGTCTCCTGATGTAAAAGCCATACATGTTCTAACAGAGAACAAGCACACAGTGGATTGCTGAAATGGGCTTCCTAGATACGCCTTTCCTCAGAGTTGAAAATAAAGATAAGAAACACACCACTAGCATTGCTGAATCAGCATCACACAGATTTGGAGGATCTGAAAGTCCTCTTACACAGAGACATGGTGAAAAGAATCCCTTCTCCCTCTTATATTAAGAAAAAGTTAGCTTAATAATTTGAGGAGAGTGACACAGTTCACATAAACACCCAGTAATAGTAAGGAGTTTTAGACTGCTGGTCCAAATGCAACTTGGATTTATTTTAAATTCCTCTGAAGGAGGTCTTCTATACCTGATTTCTATATAATGTTTCTTTCAGGCTGGTAAGCGCATGAATACGAACATCCACATTCTCATGTTGAATAGCTCTCATAGATAGCTGCAGTGTTGTCTGCAAGTCAGTGCTTTTGGAAGATTCCTGAACAAGACATGACATAAGAAGTTCAAGCGAAGCATAAAAGCAAAAGGGTTAAGCAGCATCTCAAAAAACACAAGTGAGAATGCATATAAATCTTTTCTTTTCTATGCTCTTTCTGCCTACATTCACAGCTATATCTATTTACCACTGCTTTGCTGCCTATTTTTTAAAACATTTTCCTCAGAAAGATGCTGTATTTATACTCTTGTGTAAATATTATGGTGCAAGTAAAAATTATTAAATCAGAAGAAAATGCTTGGCTTTCGGTACCTCATTATTTAAAAAAAAAAAATCAAATTTATCTTTACTTTTGTTACCTCATTCTCACTAAAAAATTGCTACTTTGCATCTATTTATCTAACAATTCTGAAGGCAAGCAAAAGAAATGGACCATGTCCTAAGAACAAAGTTTCTTATCTTTGAAGAAAATAAAGTATAGGCATCCAATTAAAAGTAGCTTTCTTGTAACAAATCACTGCCATAACTAATACTGCTAGCTTTTATTCTTATCTCTTTAGTCTCAAAAAGATGACGAGTCTGTGTTCGGGAGATGCTATCGAAGCAAGTATGTTAAACATGAGCATATTTCTCTCATAAAGAATAATCAGAGTCTGCTTTCAAGTATTTCTGCAATACACAAATTCTGTTTTGTGGTAGAGGCCAATAAATAGCTATTTCAGCCTAACAATAAAACTTACATGTTTTCCTCACTTGGCATGAAACCATTTCATGCATGAAAAAAAGTGCAAATCAGTACAAGAAGCTGTACCTTTCTGTATTCCTGAAGGACGACCTGAATTTCTTTTAGTTCTGGAAGGTCAGGCAGAAAATATATTTCATGTAAGAAGTCTCGCACTGCGTCCCTAATAGATAGAAGAAAAGTATTGCAAGGAACACTGTGATGTTGGATCTGGAAAATCTTAAAAATCCATCAAAAGAAACCAGTGAAATCTAATGACTGAAAAATCACAAGCTTCAAGAACAGAAAAAAAGAAAATTCCATTAATAACTTTTATCTAATTAAGTATATGCATTATACAACTTGTTTCTCTTGTTACTGAACTAAGCCATAGATATTTTTGCTCTAATATCTTAAAAATTACTTTCTCTTTTAAATACAGTTATTTCCAAAGCTTTCAAAGTTGCTGTTCATCTCTACCAGGATTGGCAAAAAGTATGAGAATAATCCCATTTGATGTGAATCCAGTTCAAATTTTCCGTATAAGAAAACATGCAATAAAGAAAAGAATTTTCTGCATTCCTAACATGAAGTAATCTCTTTCAGTATTTCTGCTATGGGCTTCTACAAGAGAAGTATTATTCCTATTGTTACCTTTTATTTTGAATACTGTTGGTGTGATACAGCGCAAGAAAAATAAAAACCCAACAGAAGCTTTAAATATCACCATTCCTAAAAATCATAATTTAAATCTACAAAACATAAGATTAAAAAGAATTAACACTCAATATGGTCTTCAAAAAGGTTAAGTCACAAGATAAGTCTTTTGTATTAGACTTCGATTTTACTTTCGGTTCGTGTGACCACTTTTGAAGAGGATGTATGAAACCTGTTTCAATATTAAACTCTGTGCACTTCATAATTACAGTTCTAATTTTTGAAGGAAACAAATAATTAATTTCTTCCCTTTTTCCAACTCTATACATGTCTCTTTAGTTTAGAGCAAGCATTAGCAATCACTGTTATTCTGACAGTGTGCCCTATAGAGGGAAGTACTTTTCCATACCAGCAGAAAAGACATGGAATCAGAAAATCTGGCAGGGGTGAGTGTCTGAACGGGTTGTAACTTTTCCATAATGTCAAATGTTTTTATAAGGACAATATAAAAGCATCTTTTCAGAGGAGGCTATTACTTGTCAAATTCCAAAATCTCATTGCAATTTAGAGGAGTGGGAACTTTAATAGAACAACATATTATTTTGCAGAGAAACAAGTTCTCATCTCAGTGCTGGACAACTTTAAGTTAGGGTTATCCTCATTTCTATTACAGGATTTAATCCATCTATCTGAAAACGTTTTGTACAGTACCTGTTCTCAACTATGAGAAAGTAGAATATTGCTGTAGTTTCCTTTGGCTGGATATGTATAAGGGGCAACAACACTACTATCACATGGCTAAGCAAAGAGCCAAGATACGAATGGTCCAGACTTCGAACGAAACAATCCCAGGCTCTAAACAAGCAAAGACAACAAAGCAACAATCATCAATAAATTTCTCTGCATAAAGACTTTTCAGGCAAGCCATGAGAAGCATTTTAAGTTATTTCAGCTCTGGGGCTTAGATTATAATCTAAACCAAAGCAAAACAGTATATTCAAGGACAGAAATAACAGGCTTGTCACTGTGTAGGTACACTATTGGTTCACCTGCAACACAGTTCTGGAAAGTCATCCTTGTATCTTAGAGCTGTTCTCAGTGTAGTCATCATCTTCACTCTTACTGAACTGATGTGTTTGGGACCCATGAGCTTCATTAAAGACCTAAGACTGTTTAAAGCCTAGACAGAGAAAAGTCATTTTAGTGTATTAAATACTCATATTTTCTAATAAAACCAGGCTACCCTAGCTTAAGAAATTATACCTTACAAGACATCAAATTTGGTATGATAATACAATAAGGAATTTTGGATTAGAGGAAAAGAGTATTGAAAAGGAATCTGTAATCACAGTATATTATAACAAAAGTCAATCCGTTAGCAGACTGATGAAGGAAAACTGATGACACCAAGTGAGTTAATGGGATAGAAGTCTGTTATAAAACGTGATACGTGATAATACATGAAAACTATATGCTCAAAGTTTTAGAAGCTGAAAAGAGCAGGTTTTGGAAACACAGAAAGCAAACAAACTTGCATTTACAAAAAAAAAAGAAAAAAAAAGAAAAAACAAAACCACAAAAAGAATAAAAAAACCCCAACCAAACAAAAAAACCAAAAACCAAACTCCAAACCAAACAAACAAATCAACAAAACACCAGTTCTAAACAGAAGTGATTGGTAAGCTTCAGGGAATGAGTAACGCTTAGTTGTCAACAGGACTGATGAAAGACAGAAGAGAAATACTGAGATGCAAGAAACACAGGAGATATTTCAGTCACAGTAACACTATGCCAAACCAGGTAGTACAACATCCAGCATGACAGATCAGTAGCACAGGAAGAAACCTGAGCTTGAAGAAAGGTTATGGAATGGGAAACTCACCAAGAACAACAGACAGAACAAGAAAATATAGAAACAACAGCAAGAAATTCTAGACAAATAAAGAAATTCAGAATGCGTGAAGATAAGTAGCAATGAAAATGAGAGCACCTCAACATGAATATTCAAGAAGCAAAAAGCTTGAAAGAATACCATGGAAAATGCAGTTCATCAACACAAAGGTTATATACATTCTAGCATTGATTTTCTTACAGAAGTCACCTGCATGACATCTGTGGGGTGGCTAAAAGTCTTGTGGTTAGAAACACTGCCTCAGCAGAGCAGAAATTTCAGACTTGGTCTCAAGTTATAAGCTCCCAATTTCTCTGCATGCTCTCTACTGTAAAGCTAAAAGGAGCTATTCTGTGAGAAGCAACAGCAATAAAGCCCAGTTTCTCCTGGACTTGCATCTTATTTTCTTTAGCTTAGCCTTTTCATGCCCTTATAATCTTGTTTCCTGCAGTAGCTTTAGTTTTCTCCCATATTCCCTCATCCCCCACTTTGCTCCTTTCACACAAAAAACATACACTTGGATTCCTCCTCTGTAATAACTGGCTGACTGACTTGTTACATATACTATGTCTGACAAACATGTACACTAGCTGACCATTAAGGAAACCTATGAAAAACTTTTGAGCTTACACAGAAGTCCTACCCACACTAAAACCAGTTTTCCAGAATCATGTCAGAACCTTAGGATCTTTGGAGACTTTAATGACACTTGCACAACTAAGTCTGGAATATTAAAATATCTCTTATCTTCGTTTTAATGTTCAAAATTAAGTTTACGCACCATTTTCTTATCCTCAATGCCAACACTGGAACTCAATAACTGCATGTTAAAAAAAGCCAAGATACCAAGCAATTTAGGTTGCAGATAATCAGCCTGCGGAGGTAGGAAAAAAGTAAGTAAAAAATGTAAAAAAAAAAAAAAACCCACAAAAATCAAACCAAACCCAAATCATCTTACTATTAACATAATCCTAAACTTAAGAAATTCTAAAGCAAATATGAACTACTAATTCTGAAAGAAAAATCAGAACAATCCCAAATACATGCACTACTTCTTAAGAGATAGCAGGGTTAATAGAAGACATCCCTATTAAACTGTGGGATTTTCTATTTTGGAAGTATCTGGGAGGTGTGTGGTGGTTGTTTGTTTGGTGGCTTTACTGTTTTGGGGTTTTTATGTATACTATTACAGGAACTCTCAATATGAAATGCCAACCTTTGCTCCACTTTGTTTCCCTCAAGTAAGTGATGTTCAGAGAATCTAAAATTGTCTTCACTCTCAGACTGGAGAAAAAGTTACTGAACAAAACTGAACATGACTATTTTCATGTCCTTACCATTTGTTCAGCTGATGTTATTTCTCTAGGTCCCTGATAGGGATCATCATGGGATGCAAATGAAGCCAGTATTGACAAACCATTGAAAACTTGTTGATAGTGCTCTCCAATACGCAGCAATAATTCATTATGCAGGCCCTGGTAGTCCTGTCTCAGCAAGCTGCCCAGTTCTATCTCAGTCTCATTCTGTAATCAAATAGCAAACAGAAACCAAGTCTTAGTCACATCAGAAAGCAACTAGCACACAGAGACAGAAGGCATTGGGCTCAGGCTGATTCACCTCTGAAACCAAAGAAAAAGCTTCCAATCAGCTCACTGTCAGATAAATCAAGTTTTTAGAGATTTTAAGTTTGCAAAATATCTTTAAACAGTTCCTCGGAGCCAACAGAACACATTATAAATGACAAGAAGAATTAAACTTCTGCATATACAACTTCCCAACCTGTGCTTTGCAATACCTTAACTTGAAGCAGAAGGCCTACTGTTCATTAACTGTTGCTCCTAATCTGCATGTGTAACAGACCTATTACCAATTTACCTTGAGGTAATGAAGTGCCCGCTCAAGCTCATCCTTGGAGCAGGAACAGACCAAATGAGAGAAGATGTACTTGAAGTTGTTGATTAAAATCTCTCTTCGGTTTACATTCAGCTGTTTTGCTATGGTTCGAATAAGTGTGGAGGCTGCAGGACTAGCCTTGGCTGCAAGGTCGGGAAGCAAAACTTGCAGGGTCCGCTGGTAAATTAAGAACAACACTTAATGATAAAAAACAAACAAAAAACCCCTCAAAAAAAAAAAACAATAACAACAGATTTTGGCTTTGTTTCATTTGTGTCAGTAAAACAACACTCATCTCTGGCTATACATATAATCATAGGTATGCATAAGGAACTCCAGGATGGAAATACCCAGTAAGAATGCAGATAAACCATAAATAATGACTTAAGGATGTGCTCCATCTTATCAATACTGAAAAATACGCAAAGAAAAAGTGAGCTAGCATTTTTGCATTTATCCAGATTCTGTATAAGGAAAGAACAAAGAAAAACCAACCAACCAAACAAAAAACCCCAAGCCCCAAAACTCCCAAACAAATCTAAAAAACAAAACTAAACATAAAACAAAAAAAAAAACTAACCCAAACCCCAACGCACCCACACAACACTCTCTCAACCTACCAGCCAACTGGAACACTGTTTACCCAATGATTGCTCATTTCCCATTTACCAACAATCAAAATTGTGAGTACGAAGCTACTTTCGCTTGAAGTAAAACCAGATTAAGAGGAGATCTATCCACAGAACAATATCTTCCTTCATTTGAAACAAAGCGGCAAGCACCACACAAAAATTGTGCCATATAGAGAATTCCTCCAAGTGCACTAAGTCATTAATACATATTCAGTGAGTACTCTAGACATTAGTTCATCATCTGTCATACTTGAATTAGGACTGTAGCCATCCCTGTAATTCTCTGCTAAAATTGTTCCCCTGTATTTGAGTTCCCCGTTGCAGCAATCCCAAAGTACCCTGTTTTACAACAAACACTAGCAATTAGAGTAAAAACATCAAATTTGTGACAAACACAGCAGAATTGGTGACTAAAAAGAAATCTACAAGAGACCACACATACAAATCAACAGTGAAAACAAGTGACCAACTTACCGAAAGAAAGCGATTTAGATCTGGAAAATCAAATACACTTGCAATCTCAGTTAACATGTCCAGAGCTATTTCTCTCTGGTGGGCAGCTGTTTGTTTCTGTAGCTCATTACCCTGGCATGGAGCACTCAATACTGCCATCTGGCTGGAGTGCAGTGATTCCACTAGAAACTGAACATAAGGAAATTTATATTTAGTATTATTTCCCCCTTATTTGCTCCCTAAAAATAAACACAAGAGTTTTGCTCCTCTTTCTATGCATCTGTTATTATTACTCATTTATTGCACATAGATCTATGATTATTACTTTGCAATAGAACTGGATTATCATCCACTTAACACCTGCATTTAGTTTTGCAACCTGGGATTCAGACATCGCCTTAAAAAATATTCAAAATTAGAAAAGTCTGCTCTTGATAATTTTCTTGCAAACAGAACTTCTGTTTTTAGGTAGTGGGTATAACAAAGGAACAAATCAATCATGTCAGTATTATGCTTGTAAAACATTGACTTCAATCCCAATTTTAAATCACAACCTCTTTTGGCAATGGTACCACACAATGAAAGAAACTATAAACTATATAGTTCCTTTATTTCAGAAGGACAAGAAGTAGGGGAAGGAAAGAAAAAAAGAAAAAGCAAGCAACACTGCTAAGGGGAGATCAATGACTAAGTCAAAAATTTTCCATTTCTTCCCAAATATTTGTGGGTTTGGTTTTTTTTTTTTTTATCATCTCTTCCTTCTCCTACAAGACTTCACTTTGTAAAATACTGTAATTTTTACTTTTAACACCATTTTCAAAAGACAAAAAGAGCCTAAACATATGCCTTTCTAAACCACCAACTCCTTTCTTTTACCTGACAGATAGGTTTCTTGTACTGACTGAAAAAAGCTTGCAATTTTACAGACTTTGTGGCTGCCAGGGATCGAATCTCTGTGTATGCTGCTCCAGCCACAGAAGCTGACTTTGACAACAAACAGTGTAACAAATGCAAGAGGGCAAATGGTACCAGATCTCCTCTTGATGCCCTTACAAAGTAAACAGAAGAAAAACAATTAATAAGGAAAAAGAATCATTGCATTAATTAAATTACTTAAGAATATACAATTATCCTAATGCAAAGTGACTTATTTTATTTGCATATCTTATCTGTACTTCCTATGACAGGGAAGAAAAACGTTGTTCCATATGAGTAAACAGCTTAGGACAGTTGAAGAGGACTCTGGACAAAAGCTGACTTTGAAATAAGTAATTTAATCTTACATTTACACTTGACAAAAGTTACTTTGCATCACAAACCGGCACGACTTTGCAATTTTCAAGATACTATACACAATACCTTCCAATATCTCCTGTTGTGAGAATCAAGGTATCTTTAAGCTCATTATTTCGTGATATTTTGGCATTTGTATAGGCTTCTTTCATTCTTGAAACAAACAGCTGGAACACACAAACACCAAACCAAAACAAATAACTTTAGGGAATGACATTGGTGAAAAAAACCCCATAGTAAGTTAGCAAAAACAACAACAAATAGAAAAAAAAATTCACCTCTTTTATGAATCCTTCTTCAGAGTCCAAAGATTCTAGTATGTTCTTTATGCAGCCACTGAAAGCCAGTCTTACATCTTTGTCTGGATCTTCCATTAGATTTAATAAAGACCCAACAAGAACTTTCACACTGGACTCATCAGTGTTAAAATCCAGATGCTTACAAAGATGAGGTATGTTTTCTATAAATGCTAGTAGACAGGAAAAAGTCTTTTTAATGATTAAAAAAAAAATGTATATTTTTTTATTGATTCACAAAACAGTGATGCAAGTAAGCCATAAAGCACCCTGTATTTGGTTTTTTTTCAAAAGAGTAAATATTGTCTAACCAGACAAGATATTTAAAACTCAGATTTTATCAAGCATTATACATTTCTCTATATGCACACAGACCAAAATTAAGCCAAGGTAGTTTAAAAATAATATCAGTGACTGCATCAAACCTTAGCAGTGATATCAACTGAAACAGAACATTTCAAGCACCACTATAGGCATAAAAAAAACCCTACACAGAAAAAAAGGAATGGAGAAAGGTACAGAAGTAGTGACTTAGTACCACATGGAGAAGTGCAAAATGTTAATAAAGGTAAAGTTACATACCCAGCTTTACTGAACTGGATACTTTGTTCTCAAGGAGAGTAAGAAATGGCTTGAAAACACTGGCTTGCACAGAACAAGTCTTTTCATGAGCAGAACTCACAGAAAGGCTGCTACATAAAATATCATAAGTAACCTCCTTTATAGCAGAGTCTACTAAGGAAGGCTGTACACTGAATGTACCAGAAAGACAGCAAGACAATTTCCCAAGTATAGCAGCACAAGCCTCTTTGACTAGCTCAGACTCATCTTTGATTTGATTTCTGAAATGGAAACAAAAATGAACCTGTTTTAATAGAGCATTTACATAGATATTTGTATCTCTACATTGTCTGAATTCTCTAACTATACTGAAATTATTATCAGGACAATTTAAAGACCTGTCCACTAAATTATATTTTTCCTTATCAGGTTACCCTCAAGTTCTATTAAACGTCTGAAGTAGCAATGGGCACAATGAGTTACTGCATGTTATAAGGAAACTGAAGACTAGGCACAATATGATGGAAGACACCAAAGCATATATACAAAAGGCAGAGAAATCTGAAAGGTTTTAAGAAACATATGGACAAATATCACATACATTTAACTAACAAGATACCTCCTTTCCTGTCCTTAATTTAAATTGGGATCTTCAAGTAGTGAAGTAACTTGTACGCTAACATGGTAAGCAAACACGATTCTATCATACAGACACCATCACTTACACCTATTCTGTTGATACCTTATGATTTCCGAAATTGATATCTAGCAAATTCTGAATGAAATAAATATTTGTATGCTTATACTACATTTATAATTTTTCTGCTTCTCACATGAAGATGCAAAATCAGCATTAATACATACAAAAGAGCTTTAGGAATCATAATGGAGGACTGCACACTTGGTGGATGAAGCAGGAGAGAGAATCCTTTAACACAAGTAGCCCGAATTACTTCATGGGGACTTTGTAATGCCCAGTGATAAATGGATTTTCTCCAATCCAGCCAAATACTTCTCGGGAAGAGAGACAGAAGGAACACACAATGTGATTGAGTTTTGGGTGCTAAAGAGAAAAAACAAAACAAAAAATTCAAAATAAACAGATAGTTACTTGATTTTAACTTTTAATATCATCAATCATCATACGAGGGTGAAGAAAGTATTATCTCTCTGGAATGATTGTTCTAAAGGAAAATTAGGGTTTACATACTCTAATATACTTACAGAAACTCTGTGCAGTTTTTTGACTCAAAACTAAAGGATCAAACCCAAAAGCAGATGGTTTAAAAGAACAATCATCAGGATGGCTGTAAATCCAGGGCAGAGACAGCAACCCACATAAATTATCAAGAATCTGGTCACTCAGTGGAATTTTCACTACAGGAGGAATAAAAAACATGGTACTTTCACAGCTCTGCATAGTTCATAAAACAGATGCCCATGTTATGCTCTTAATTTGCTACAATTTTTTTTTCTATCAACAAAAGTTACTATTTCTATTCCCACATGTTAATATTCTACATTTTACACATACAATAATAAATGATGCTAAAATGTTATAAATAAATGCTATAAGTTTGTTTCTTTCTTACACATATTCATTATCCCCATGATGTCTCTTGTTCAGGTCAGGATCAACAGAAGAACAAAGACTAGTAAATCATGTTCAAAAGGGAATGCAAGGGAAGCTTCTAAATGGGGGATAAAGGGTTTTTATTATTATTTAATTAATTTTGTACTGGGATTAGATTTCTAGCACAAGATCTAGAATTTCAGTACCTCTACTACAAACAGACCAATTTAGTCAAATGCTTTTCTGATTCACAAATGCAATAAATGACATAGTAGTTTAAAGGATTTCTCACCTTGTGCATATAGCAGAGCATCAAAGATTTTCACTATTCTGTCAATCACTTGTTCTAGGTTAGCAATCTGCATAGCAGCCTCTAACAGATTTCTGCAGACTTTCACTACTCTTGTGATAAAATCAGAGGAAATCCATGTGAACTCAATATTCACCACCGAATCTGAGGAGCTTGGAGTATTCTTACATTTGTCAGAGTTACACGGATGAGTTACTTTATGATCTATACTGTTAAAAAAAGAAATCATATGATCAGTGCAACAGACTATAAACATTTGATGTTGTATTGCTTTTAAGCAAAGTTACTATTAAAATGTATTTCAAAACATACAGGACTTATCCACTACTTATCCTGATACATATACCAGCATTAAAGTAAAGTAATCTACACAAGTCTTAACAACAGTCACAAGAAACTATTGGTCTCATGGTTTCATCTTGGTACATTTACCTGGTAGAATTTGTTGGGGGAGAACAATGAACTATGCACAAAGCAGCTAGTCGCAGAATTACAGCAATCCCTTCTACAGTCTGAAGAATATCTGCTGTCAGAGTTTCTTTCTCAAGGATAAATATTAAGGATGCAGCTTTCTTCATGACAGCATTCCATAGAGTGCTCTTCAATCTCATGTTCACAGGGCTAAGTCTGCAATTTGACCATACTAATTATTTCCCAAGACTTTTTTTTTTTTGCACATAAAAGATACATTATCATAGCAAACTCAGAGATAATCTATGTTGGATACAGGATTAGGAAAATACCAAACAAAGCTTTAGCTTAAATGTGCTCTTTGGGAGAACAAGATACTAACTCTAAATTAAAGTATGATGCAAATCAGACTTATCTGAAAGGCTACAAAGATATAACTCTACATTCCTTGGAAGATCATGGTCACCAGGGTTGTTTCTGATGACTATAAATAGGCAAACATCGAACTCATTTCCAGAAAGGAAAAAAAGAGGACCTAAGGAACTATAGGCCTGCCAGACTAACCTCAGACCCTAGGAAGGTTATGAAAACAAGTCTTACTTGAACTCATTTCTAGCCACATGAGGAAGAAGGTGACTGGGAACTGCCAGAATATATTCACCAAGGCAAACCATGCTACACTAACTTAATCTCTTTCTACCAAGAGACGGGTACATAGAAGGAGATAGAAGAAGAGACAGGTGGATAGAAGGAGAGCTTAGTTGGAGGACTTCAACTGGCTGGAAATCAAGGCTGGCAAGAACCTCATGAAGGCCAATAGAGAAATATGACAAGTCCTGCAACTGGCTCAAAAAAAAACCCTGTGCAACAGAACAGGCTAACCTGGCTAGCAAGTAGTTTTAGAGAAAATGACCTGGTGGACTTCTGGAATAGTTGAATATAAGAACAGTGTGACCTTGTTGCAGAGAATGTCAACTACATACCGGGCTGAATGGTGACCGTGAGCCCGCACCTGGAGTACAGCATGCCAGACCCACTTTTGGGTACCCAGATACAACAAATAGATCAACACACTGGAGCAAGTCCAAGATAATCAGAGAGCTGAAGTACAAGCAGAGGCTGAGAGAACAGGCTTTGTCCATCTGAGAACAACCTGACTTAACTAAACCTGCCTTAAGCACATTCAGTGCACCAGAACAGCCACATACACAATTCTGTATGTAATCTCTCAGCTGTTCTTAGCGGGTAAAAACCAAAGTAACTCGCAGAACATGTTAAAAATACATTCTCATTATTGGAAGGTTGGCTTAAAAATTATCTGTAGATTCTGATCCTTCAAAACATAATTTAACTCTTTTCCCAGAAGATCTTTCAATGCAGATGTGAAGAAGAAACTACCTCAAAATAGTTGTTATTTGTTATTATTCACTAGCTAAATTACTATAAAAGTAGTTATTGAGTGTCATACATGACTGGTGTAGATGATTTCTTTGGATGTTTTGTTGATAGGCTTAGTCGTCGTCTTTTCTCTGGAACTTCATCACTGCTGCTGCTCCACCCATCAGTATCAGAAGTATCTAGCTGGTTCTGATGCAGCTCCTGAAAAATTTCTTCTGTTTGCGTTTTTAGTGCTGTATAAAGTGGACTGACCAGATACTGGGATGGACAAACAACAGAGGTATCGTGATGTCTTACTTCTGTGACTTACTTCTTGAAGACATGATATTACTGTTTCTAACTTAAAATATAAAATTTCAAAGTATTATGGCAAAGTTCATAAAACCTTTCTGTTTAAAAATCTTAATCACAAGACATAAACTCTCATAAGCTATGAATTTTCCTGGGTTCCTACCAGACAGGATGCAGCTTGTTCAGCTATTCCGCTATTCTTTCCATAACACCTTGCTAACAAAGCCATCAAGACAAACACACTAAGTTTAAGAGACAACATACATGATATGCATGTGGATGCACGGGATAGCGAGAATACTCAGCATATCAACACCTCATTATTAACACTTCATTAGAGTTTTTAAATAAAAGAGGGTAGATTTAGATCGGACATAGGGGAAGAAATTTTTTACAATGGTGATGACACACTGGAACAGGTTGCCCAGAGAGGTGGTAGATGACCCCATTGCTGGAAACATTCAAGATCAGGCTGGACAGAGCTCTGAGCAGCCTGATCTAGTTGAATATGTCCCAGCTCACTGCAGTAGGGTTGGACTAGATGACCCTTACAGGTCCCTTCCAGCCCAAACTATCTTATGACTGTTTTTATTCAAACATTTCTTTCTGTCCCCAACAAGTATAACTAAAAGCATATGGTTACAAAGTAAGAGCAGCTCAGAAAGGAAAAGTAAAGCTGCCAATATATGAACATACTCTGTTCCTTACCCTCATTTTAAGCTATGATTACAGACAGACCCTTGTGCCTGTACAGCTTCTCAATAGTTTGATACACTTGAAAAACATAGGGTCCAGGTACATCCAACTCATTCTGTTGGACATTCTGACCTCTGTAAATACGCAAAACAGCTGAGAAACAAAGAGTATTAATCTAATTCTGCAACTAAAAATAGTATTTCCTAAATTTTCTTCTTGGCACAGATGCAGGGTTTTGCACATGATCTATTTACATGATAACTACAGTTTTAAAAATAAACCTACCTCTTGGTCTTCCTGAGTTCCAAGCACACCCACAAAAATTCTGCATATGGTACTGATACGGACTTTTCTTACTTGCAAGGCAGATTCATAGCCAGTTGGAACAAACTCCAGGAAATATTGCAGTATATGGCAAAAAGCAGCTTTCAGCTTTTCAAACTGAAGGCACCTAAACACATTATCTTCAAACAATGCACATATCTTCTCTAGTAACATATTTAAGTAGACAGGTTCAATATTTTTGTAAGAATCTGCTTCAAAAGGCAACAACGTCCTCACCAACAGAAAGAATGGTTCTCCAAAGAGTTCTGATTTGTCAGCATCCATTTCAAGTGCTGATTGTAGAATTTCAAAAAAGACTGTGAAGAAAACACTAGCCAGCTGTTCTGGAGGTCCTCCTAAGTGAATTAATTTTACTAAGAACTTCACTGCCAAAACTTTAACCTTTGGACTGCCACACTCCAACAGGGAGCAGCCTATCCCCCAGAGAATAGTATCTTGTCTTACAAAAAACACATCTGCAACAATACCTGTCAGAACAGACATTAATATAATTTCCAAACATTCCACATTGGGCATACCCATCAGCTGTAATGGTGCCAGTCTTAAATATCCCACATTGTCACTTGCATTGCATGAAAATCTCTTTACAGTCACTGGCCAGACAAGTCCATCTCCGCAGAGGTGCTTCTGTGCATCTCTCTCATGCAAGAAGATCAAGTCTTGGAAAAGCTGCAGCAAGTCTTTTGTTAGTACTTCAAAAATGGAGCAACTTTTCATTTTAAACAGAAAAAGTAAAGAGCAAATGACATCACAAATGTTCTTGTGCAACGTGTCGCAGTTTGGAGTTGCAGCAATTCGGAGAAGCCTTGTTATGATCCAGTTGCTAAATTCTAGGACAATAAAAAAGAAACAGTGAAAAGAAAATTAATAAAACAAAATCCCAACCCTCCTATTATAAGGACCTCCCCAAGAGCAGGTTTCTGATAAGTAAAGCAAGAGAAACTTCCTTGAGATAAATGAGTGTAGGTCTAGTAAACAGAGCCTCACTGGGACATTTCTTCAGCAGATCTTATTGAAAATGAGGAAAATGGGGTGGGATGCAGGGCAGGTGGGGAAAACCAACTGAACAAAAACCCTGGCAGACATTTTATACCAGACAGTTTCAGATATTTTCCTCTGTCAGAAAACCTAACAACCAGGGTCAACAAATGTATGTACAGAATACCTCATCAACATGAACCAGGTATTCGCACTAAGCAATGGTAATGAATAAGGTCAAACTCTCTCCTGATGAATTTTCATTATCACAAGTGCAAATCATTTCACATATTAAAAGTCTATCATAACATTAACCTATTTATAAATATGTAACACTGAACTTACGAATCTGCCCCTTTCTTGTTTTTGTTCTTTTGTATATTCCTACTGCCAGAAAAGCTAAGTCCTGAAAATATCAAGCTTCAACATAAACATTTTCAACAAACTCACCAATGCAACCGCTTTCAGTTTCCTCCTGATTGCCATCCACATTTACAAACATAAGCGGGGAAGATTTCATGATATGTTGAATGAAGTCAAGCAACATTACAGAACTGGGCTGTGAATCTAATTTCTTAATCAGTTCCAAAGCAACTTAAAAAAAAACAAACAACAACAACAACAACAAAAAGACATTTCTAAATGAGCATTGCAATAAGTCAACTTCACAAAGCTTGTTCACACCTAAAGAGGAAGAAGACATTTTTAATATAAGATACTATGATATGGTATCAAACTTGCATAATTATCCATTAGGAGAGTGCTTTATCAATCCACGAGGATGACTTTGTGCATACTGTAAGACTTCTATGTGACACCAAACTGTATGCATATAAATTACTCAGCTTATATCCAACTGTTTGAATTATAGCAAATAGCTAGCATTAAATTTTAATCAATTTTCCCTAGGTTTATGATCTTGGTAAAAAAAAAAAAAAAAAAAAAAAACACCACCCTAAAGTTGTTCCATATCTCCAAGAAATATAAATTTTAAAATGGTAAGTTCAGCTTATTCAATCAGAAAGTTTGGTAAAATACTAAGCATATCTAATGCTGCTGTACAGCTCCATTGAAGCAGGTATCTGAAACACATTAAATTTTTCCAAATTCCACATTGTTAGTTACCACAACAAGGAAACTATCTCAGATTCAGACAGGAATTAACCAGAGAAGTTCCAAGGTAATGACAAACTACAACACTTATGCATTCAAAAGCAGTATTTAAAGCAGATTGCCTTTTTATTTTTATAGCCTTCCCTTTCAGTACTATAAGAGAATTAACAAACATCATCTATAGAGGAACCTGTGTAATACTGAAATTGATCAATTCACTAGACAAAACATGTCTTACCAAGACAGCTACATAAAACTATATTTGGGAAACAGTTAAGTTACTCTTACTCTGATTCTCCTTTATGCAAACATACAGATAATTACAAATGGTAATTTTGTAGTATATGAATTTTATAATTACCAAATTGTTGTTAAACTACTGTAATAATTGGAACCTTATCATGATTTAAGGAATACAAAAATAAGGCTTTGCTAGAATAGTAAAATCGAAAATAAAGCTGTTTAAATCAAAGTATTTAAATTCTTAAAGACCCTTTATTAAGACTTGCAAGCTATACTACTCAATGAACGATCACATTACTCCTGATTTTCAGTGTTGTGAGCGCTTATGTTCACACAACCCTGTGCTACATATCCCCACCCCTTTTTTTCTTTTTTTTTTTTGCTTAAGTTACTTCACATCTTAGTAACAAATTCTTCATCATGGAAGTTATTAAAAGATAAGTCATAACTAGCATTGCATTCAACTACTAAATCTTTCTTGAAATGCGACTAGTAACCTTTTTGGCAGGAATTACTTACACTATACAGCAGATTATTATATTAAAAGACAGTGACGTAATGCTTACCAACATCTACATCTGTAAGAATTCTGTCAATGAACTGGCAGAGTATTTGTCTTGGTTTCTGCACAACCGTATTGTATTCTTCTGGACTAGCACTAAAATTAAAAGTACATTATATTTACATTATCCATTTAAAATTACTAAATAACTATCTGAAGTCTACCTCAACCACAAGATGTTAAATGCTGACTTTTTATTCTATAAGTCTTCAAAAATAAATGCAAACCTGTTTTAATAACCTATGTATTGCCTCTTCTTCTTTCTCCTTATTCTTCATAAGTACAAAGTTTTATGATGAAGATAATTTTATTTTGTTACACAGTTATGTTTGCTATATATTAAATCCAGAGGCCAGTCTGAGAGATTTATTTGCATACTAACTACAGAGCAGTAACCCAGCTCTGGTGCAGAAAGAGATCAAATTAAGAACGCATTTCACTTTGGGAATGAACCAAAATTATTCAACTGCTTAGCTACCAATACCCTGGACAAGAGGTGTCAGTAACAACTGTTCATGTGACTAAGACAGCAGCTAGCTCTTGTCAGGTCAGACCTTCAACATGCAACTGTATTTCCAAGTCACCCAGCTGCCTACTACAAAACAAAGCTTCAGTCTTGATGTTGCCATTAAAACTTCAGAGCCAGGCATTTGTCAAGGTCGTTTAATCCCCCGTGAAACCACACTGCAAACACATGGGAAACCACCAGCAGGCTGGGTGCCATGCAGACCAACACGCCTCTCCCCCCAGGATGTACCAGCACCACCCGTGAGAGAGGGGCTACCACACGGGCCGGTGGCAGAAGAACACGGCGACGAGGAGGGAAGAGCGCAGACCCAGATCCGCAAGTCCTCTCATAGCCGTGGGGATGGAACCTACTTTTCTCATCTCCCCGGGCCACACACTGATGGCGAGGCCGGGGGCGCTTCCCCCAGCACAGCGGAACCCCCCGCCCCACAAGCCCTGCGAAGCGGGAGCTGGGTCCGCCCTACCTGGCCAGCTCCCGCAGCGCCGGGATCATGGAAGCCATCTCCAGGCCCTGCTCGGCCATGGCTCTCGCTTTGAAACAGGCCGCGCGCCGCCAAGGCGGGAACTGCACGACGGCGTCCGGCGGAACCCAAACCTCCTCCGTTGACGAGAGGGCGGTGCGCGGGCCCGCCGTGCGGCTGAGGTTTAACCGCTTCGTCACCTCACGAGCGGGCGGTGACGGCGGCGATGTGCTCGGCTTCTAGCGGCTTCCTATGCAGCTCTCGCTGCCGCGGCAGGGCTCTGCTCCCCGGGGCAGTGCACACACCGGTGGCAACCCAGCAGCGGCCAAACACACCCCGCCACAGCCGGGCAGCCCGGAGCGCCAGCCACAGCACGAGCTACGACTCCGGGGAACCCGTAGCACACAGCCGGGGGGGAAACTGCCGCAGTTTTCAGGGTTGCTTAAAGCGAGTTGGGGGGCAGCGGCGCCGTGCCGAGGGGTGGCGAGGAGAAAACTTCGGTGCGGGATAAGGAAGCCCCGCCAGAGGGCTCACTACAGCTCACTGCTCCCCCGGGCCAGCCATGGCGACACTCTCGGAGCGTCCCGGCGCCCCGCGACCTCGCAGGGAGCGCACGGCCGAGAGCTCAGCAGCACCCGGCTCCGCCTGGTCCTATACGGATCAACACCCGGCTCCGTCTGGTCCTATACGGATCGCACCGGCAGCACAGAACGACCACAAGTGACCCCGTCTGGGTCCAGCCCGCCCCTGCCACCACCCACCCTGCCATTGGCAGCCGGCCTTTCCCATCCGCTCGCCCCGCCCCGCCGGCGGCAGGTGGTGGCGGGCCCCAGAGGGTGCCGCGGCACTGGAGGAGCCGGCGGCTAGGCAGGTAGGGTTGGGTAGTGTGGGTCATTGATCGGTTTGGATGCTGGCGGCTGGTTCTCGGTGTTGCCTCTCCATCGTGTCTGGGGGAGTGGGGTGGAAGGAAGGGGCTAGTCTATCTCGCTTAGTTAGCGGGAGGGCGGGTGCGGGGTACAGAGACCCCCGGTTCGGTGCTGCTCCTTGTAGGTAGTGAATGGCGTATGTTGCTATATGTTTATGTTCCCTTGAGGATGTGAGCGTGTTTTAGTGCATAAAGTACCCGAAGTTTTCAGGAAAAAGCTACTTAAACATTATGCTGTGTGTGGAGAGTTACGTGCTGCCTCACTCTAGTGTGGGAGATACGTTTTAGTAGCGGTCCTGGGATGTGCTGATGAATGTAACCTGCTGACCCGTGCTGTGGGACCTACTTACGTAGTAAGTCTGCAAGAGTTCAGAGTATGAAAGGGTAAAATAAGGGAGTTGCGTATAAATAGAAATAGGGAGAGTATGCGAGAAGAAATGGGAGTTTGAGCTTCGTTTTTCTAATTACGATAGCTGTTTCTGCCCTTGTTTATAACTTTGTGTTAGCATTATTCTAAAGGCTAAAATAAAATCTTCTTGGAGGCCTTTAATTCTGTCCCTGTTTCCACTGTGCTGGGGTTGTATGTTTTGCATGTAAAACACGGTGGGGGGTATGTGTATTTCAATTGCTGGTTCATTTCAGATGGATGCTTTTGGGTAACATGTTAATAATTTTTCATGTATACATTGTTATTTTCATCCTGCAAAATGTGTGTATGCCATTTCCTTAAAAATTCTGCTGACCTTTCAAAGGTTGCTAATGTGGGAAGGACCTGGAATACTTTGAGAAATTTCATGAAACATAACTGAGTTTTATTTTCGTTTGTTTTGAAACACATATTGCAGTGTTTTGTATCAGCTGACTTTATAAATGCTAGTCTTTCAAGAATTATTCTGAGAGAGAAAGAAGAAGCTATGTAGCTTTACGTGTTTTGTTAAGTGTAACAGTAATGATCCAGGAAGACCAAGTTTATCTGGGGTTTGTTTTCTGTTATTTGGAATACAATTTTCTACACAGTTTCAGTTAAATCTGTTTATTGTTGAAGACAACATTCTGAGTGTAAACTTCCAAGCCTGAGACAGCAATCATACCAAGAAAGGTGTAAATTGCACAGCTCACTAATTTGATGCAGGGTTAAAGTTTCTGTGTCATCCCTGTTTAACTTAAGATAGCGAGATAGCTGTTGGGATTTTAGGAGAGTTTGAGCAGGCTATATTACTCTTTAGCTTTCAGTCCTAAGAAATATGATAAATTTATTGACTCATAGGGTGATTTTTTTTCTGTTGTAGTTAAACCATAAGTGGGATACACAAAGCGCTTTTGCCTGAAAGTCTTGTGAGTTAACAGTGAGATCATATTAATATAGGTATTGCAGAAGTGCTTTCATTTGTTATAGGTAGAATGCTATATAAATTTGTGGTGCAGTTTCCTTAAGCATTTACCAAACATGTAATTAGTTGGGGGGCTTTGTTGGTTTGTGGGTTTTTTTTTTCAAGTATCACTTCACTGAAGATACCTGCTGCTTCTCATTCTTCACTGGTAGTGAAGATAGGAGACTTGTTTTCCCTTCCTGGTTGCAAAGTCCCATCTGCTCCTTTCTGACCATGTCATCAAGTCTTGGTCTTATAAAACTGCCCATAATAACAATTTCATTGATCTACAAGGATATACGTAGCCTCATAGATTCTCCCCATAAAAACATTTTTATGGGCACTCTCAAAACCTAGCACTCCCCAAACCCACCAAAGAAATGCCACCTGAATTTGTTCCTGGCTTTTCTTCAATGCATGATAAGCAGCTCAATAAAATCTTTAATTCATCTCCCTGTTTCTTCATTATCCCATTATTTTATATTTTTATGTCTCCTGACCCTCAGGAGGAGGAGCGAGTATATTATCCTGCTAGAGAGAGTGACTCATTACTAGTGGAAACAGTATGCCTTGAGACCATTCTGTATATTGCTTTTCTGGTGCAGCATTCATATTGGTGAAATGAGTCTTAGGTGTGCAGAGCTTGCAGAACTCAGGGAAATTTATGCAGCTAGGCAGAGCTAAGTATTAAATCCAGTGTATGTGGCACTGCTAAGGTTTCTGCTGAAGCTGACATTAGTCCTTTCCCACCCCCCTTTTATTTTTGTCTTTTTATTTTTCCCTGAATTTTCCCCACTTGAGCAGTCCTCTCACTATAGAGTTGCACGGTTCTTCCACACCCACTCCTATGTGATTCTTCCACACCCAGGCCTCTATCTTCTTTTGCTTTCATTGCTTCTTTACCACACGCCTCTGCAGGCCAGTTTATTTATTTTAAGACACTGGGTAACTTTGCCTTGTACCAGCAGGTCCCAGGGCACAAGAGTACATGGATTGCACTTTTATTCCCTCTCATTTTATTCATTCCTGAGGCAGAATTACTGGTCTTGGGGTTTATCCACTCTGTGGATGTATGAGGTGTCCCCCCATGTGGTTAGCATGACTGCAGTTAAAATCTCAGGTGTCTCTTGCAGGTAGACATAAGTGACTATACTAAGTGCATTTCTTGATGTGTTTGTGACCTGTGAAATATGAATGTTGTAGAGGCTGATATGGTGCTCAGAGGAAATGCAGCCTAGATGCATGGAGGTCCTCTAAACTGTACAAGTTAGTTTCGTGGAATATCAAGGTGTGCTTATGCCTTATCATTTGCATGGTTGCTGTAATAACACCTGATAGTCTGTATGATTACCTGAAGACTAATTTCCTTATACAGTCATGAAAATGGTGGTTGAAGTAGTTGCCTGACCTTTGAACGCATTGTGTGATTCCTGTATGCCATAAAAATGTGTGTTCCAGCAAGCTCAATGCCTGTGTTGCTTATGTTGCTGTGTGCCCAGCTTGTCTGGGGCACAGATTAAAATTACAGTTCATCCTGGATATTGGTTTGATAATGGGAGAGGGAAGAAGGGGAATGAAAAATTGAAACAATAAGTGGTGGTAAGGAGGGCAAGCCAGAAACCTAAAACCACATTCATGTACATCCACCTACTAAGCCAAAACTATCAGGTAAAGGAGGAAAAAGAAGTGAGGGAAGAAAATATTCAACAATACAGTCTGCTTTTCTCATGTCTTATTTCTGTATGTAATACAGAAGTCCTGCAAGCATTAACCATGATTTTTATATCCATAAACGTGCTTATATAATTAAGAGTATTGATGAAGTGAAATTAAACAGCTCTATAATTTATAGAGACACCTTGTTAAAATGTCATTTCTTTTGGAACCTGTTGTGACTATTCTTTTCTTATCTGCAGCTACTACTATTAAAAATAATTGCCTGTATATTTTGTTTGTTTAATTGTTTCTTGCTTTCCAGTATTTTTAGTTATCTACTATTGCCAGTGAGGCTAGTAGCTGTGGAGGAAACTTGCAGAAATGTATTTGCTACCAGGATCAGTGTTGTATAACATCAAGTCTCTTTGAGTTGAGAACTTCTCAGTGAGAGTTAAGATGCCTGAAATCCAGTTCCAAGGCCATATTTGCAGAATCTTAAATGCTGAATTTAAAAATTAAACAATAATAAAAAACCTAAAGAATATAACTCTTATAATGATTTATTGGGAAAAACTTTTCCATTGTTTAATTGGTCCTGCAAATTACTTACTTCCTTTTCTAAAAAAAAAAAAAAAATTAGTCTTTTTAGCAACAGTGATGCTTAAAAATCCCTTAATAGCAGAACTGTATACTACTCATGTTAGGAGAAAATTGTGTAGTGTTTTAATTTGAAATGTTTAAATTACAGTTGAAAATTCTGGCTGTTGAAAAAAGCTTTGTCTTTGGTTAAAATATTTCTTCAATGAAAATCTAAATAACTGCACTAGCTACAATTTTCATAGTGGGGAGTTGCTTTCTGTGAAAAATTTAATGTTAGGAGAAAAAGTCTTCCACCTGTTTCTGTGTTACATACTGCTTAAGACTAGAAAGAAGTTTACACAAGGGAATATTTATAAAAGTTCTGCTAAAAGTCAACTTTCCCCATTGGCTGGTTTACTATAGAAACCAATGCAATAAGTAAGGAGAAAGGGAATTCATGGGGTTTGTCCTTTAACCCCTCCCTTCCCCCCACTTTTTTTCTCCAAAATAATTTAAACCTCTATGTGTTGAAACAGTATTTATTACACCTTGGAGGAGCATATGTTCCTTGGTGATTATTTTTGCAGTACTTGAAGCTTTGACAATTCTGTGAGGATTATATCAATGAAATAGACATCACCTTAACAGCATGTAATGAGAAAACAAATAAACTAAAAAGATTGTACCCTTACATTTAATGCTTCCCATAAAGTGTGTGGGTAATTGTTAGATGCCACAAAACCTCGCAAAATCTCTGTGTCTATGTAAATGGTTTGAACAGGAGCACCAGCAAGTAAAAAGGACCTGATCCCAGCAAACAGAATAATTACTGGAGAAGGCTCCACTGTACTGTGCCAAACAATAAGGAAACAATAAATTTAAATGTAGTGCTGAGAAAAGATCCCTAGCTAAGCAACTGCAAATGCTTTTCAGTCTAAAGCTAGGTTTTAAGATCTGTGTTAGATGATGTCTCACTAGCTCATTTAAGCTTCTTTGGCATTCACTATGCCAACAGTTGACTAATGGTCATGTTGTGATATGCAAAGGGATATTAACAGTGAAAACTCTCACTAGCCAGGTCAATGTGGATCCTAAGTTCCAGGGTTTGGTAGAACCAGTTCTGCATTACAGTCATACAATTCCAATTTAATAAGAGCTTTTTAAGCATCACATTTACTACACCTTTAAAAGGGGCTGCAAAATGAAACACTGACTTCTCTGTTCTGCAGTGTATTATCTGGGAAAATTGCTAATTACATTATTTCAGCTAGCCACTTGCAGGGAAGTCTAAATATCAGTCATGGCTTAATAATATACATAGTTATTTGATTTGGTACTTCTGAATTAAACTTACTTGATGAATTTCTAGATTTTTATGTGGAGGTGTGTACTTAGTTACTGCTATTACGCACCGGCATCCAGAGAGAATAAAGGAAGTATGTCACAATAGCTCATCAGCAAGACTGCTGTGGCTAAGCTTCCGAAATAAATTATGCATAAAACAGTTGTGTGCTTCTGCATGCGTGCTTTTGGTGGGAAAAGAATTATCAACCCACTTTCAGAGCTCTCTTGCAGATGGCTTCTTAACAATAATAGGCACTAGCAAAAAGAATGCTGGCTCTAGTATTATCCACTTTAATTCACTTAATATATTCATCCTTTCATCTTGTTAATAATCATTGGTAGAATGGACTGATTAAAAACATTGACATGTATAAAAGCTGAAATATTAGGCTGTGTGTTATCAGAAAGATTCCATTTACTTGAATGCTAATTTGAAGGATTTGTCTTGGTGTGAGCTTCAAACCTAGCTGTTTCTTCTCAAACCAGATGGTCCCCGAGAAGTCTTTCTTTTCCATAATTTCTATAGTTTGGAATGTTTTTGTCTTGCTGACTTACCAAGTTCTTCTTCCTGCTCCATGTCTTCCTTTCTTCTATTTTGTTTCTACAAGTCCTACAATTTCTCTTTGCACTAATTTATGCCCTTATGACAAAATGAACCTAGGGTCTGTTCTTTCATATCCTAGAGGTAGGTCAGTATAAAGTAGTATGAAATTCTCCCATTTCCATTGAGCTGAGTATTTTATTTCTGCTGTGTTTCTAGTCCTCTAAGTTTATTTATAGAATCAAGATATATTAAATTGAAACTAGTGTGGATTTTGCCAATGATATAGCTGGCATCAGGACTTGACTCTGATTCTGTTTCCCCCACACGTACCCTCCCTTGAGTAACATGATGTGTTCAGTGAGGAAACAATTCATTACTAAATATAAGAATATATTAGAATATAAGAATATTTTTCACATCCCAAATTAGTAAAATGTTATAGCACATAAATTCCACTCTTACTGATAATTCCATTGATTTAAAAGAGTTACCATGTGCTTAAAGTTGTATTCACAAATAACTACTTCTCTAGTTCAAGCCTATTGGACAAATTCTCCTAAAAGCTGTTGTCTTGTTCATTATTGATATCTGTATACCTTTGATCTTTCATGATTCTGCTACTACTGTGTGTTTCCAGATATATATTGCTAAACACAGATGGAAAATATCTATCCTCAGTAGGATACAATATTGAATAAAATAAAACACAATTCTATTAGCATTAACTAAAATGTGTATGTGGGTACACCATTGCAAAGTGGAAGTTTCTGTTGTGTATATTGGAATTACTCCAACTTTTTTTTTTTAGTCATTCTAATGAAGTTAAGCCTGGCAAACTTGCGGTTGCCTATTGCAATTTGTGAATGCTATATCTGTCAGGGTGGTAGAGGTTTTGCATAAGGAGGGTATAAAAAAAGGAGCACAACTTTTTTTTGTTTTATATAGATTTGAAATGTTTAAAACTAAAATGTACAGTCCCCAGAATTTCCAGCATCCTTGAGAGTATCCTTTCTGCCTCCAACTCCCCGATTGGCTGCTTCAGTATGGGCAAGGTGGTTTGGCCACACTCTACCAAAGTTGCTCCCCAGAGAGGCCTAATAGCAACATGAGACAAGTTGTTTGTCATGCCAGAGCAAATCCCTACTTCTGGCACTCCATTATTTTGCTTTTCATAAGGTGGATTGCGCCCTAAAATGGCAGCCTTCTGTTGTGATGAAACACAGCTACTAGGTTGGCTATGCTGGGCATTTTAATAAAGTTCTGTCTGATAGACTGACTGCCTTGGGGAAAGCAGACATGTATAGTAAATAGAAGCACATATTTCTGTTGCATTCCAAGATTTCTGCATGTTTGCCCTCCTAAAATAATTTTTGTGGTCATCAATCTATGGAACAAACTTTTTTGCAGTATAGTTTATTTTTTAAGCCACCATTCTGCTTTTTACTAAGTAAGTTAAGATCAAGGCATTTAAACTCAATAGGATTAATCCAAATCAGTCCTTCTCAACGAAATAAGCATATGCTGCATGAGTAATTGGGTGCTACTATAGTCTCTGCTACCTAAGAAATGCTTCATTAAGATGTCACTTCAGTTGTACTGCTTTCAGCTAGAATCTGCAATCAGGGCGAGAGAAACCAGTAACCGTGTGAAAGCTTGTCCCTCATATTTGAATCAAAGTATGGAAGGTAAGCATAATGTTGGATTGCTACTTGATAGTAGTAGCATAGTAAGTACTTCTGTAGTAAGTTTAGATATTTAAAAACGGGTTTAAATATATAGTGCTGTTTAATGTTCAAGAGCATTAATTTTTGAGAGTTGGAAACGAGTTATTTTTCATGAATTGTCACTGTGTTAAGTGACAGTAAACATGTTATTGTCAAGGTTAGTGGGAGAAGGATGAGCTTACAGGCACAGACTCATTCCTAACTTAATTAAATAGGCAGACATTTCGGATTTTAAAATATTAGGTGAAATAAAATGTGCATCTTGTAAGGTCTTCTGCAGAGACACGTTTTGCCTTTGTAAAAGAACTGACTTGTCAGCAAGCTGGTTTATCTGGTATTTGGTCACAGTTGACCATTTTGTCATCAAAGGAAGTTTTTAGCTACATATTTCGTTTGCTGAACATGTGGAAATTTGCTTTCAAACTCCTAACAAGTGTTATGACTTTAAAACAATATAAGAAATAGTAATAATTTACTTCAAAAATGTCAGTTTGTAAAGAATTTGGACTGTTATCTGGCACTTTTGGAAAACTGTAGCATTTACTGCAGGCTATGAGAGCAAAAAATAGTCACATTGTGGGACATTTTAAAATGGCTAATGCAAACTAAATGAAAATACATGCTAAATTTAATAATACTAAGAATTCATGTATAACTAGGTAAAAAGACTTCTTGCAATGGCAATCTGCATGATGAACTAACAGGATTTTCTGTCTGCTAAGTATTGTGTCCTGTAGTTACCAGACTGTAGGTAAGTGTAAAGCATATCTTTCCCATTTATAGGAGTTCAGGTTATTAATTTTAAAGCAACAAGTATCTTTTTAAACTATAATTTTTAGGTTTGTAAGGCTTATTACTAGCCTAGCACTATTTTGTAAGTTGAATGGTTTTAAGGTATTGAAAAAAGGAAACTAAATGTTTAGTTCATAAAATCATACACATCTTTATATATTTTTTTTGCATCAGAATAATAATTTATTAATTTAGTAGAAGCACTGGGATAGATTTTATATTTAGACTATATTTTAAAAGCTAATTATTTTTTTGCATAGCTGTAATTTAAGATTTAAATGCTAATGGATGTGTGCGCTTGTTGCCAGCTCAAACTATAAAAAAAAAAAAAAACCAAAAAACCAAACCAGAGAATTTGTCTAAACCCAAGGTTTTTATAAAGTCCTGGGATTTTTCTTTTGTTTGTTTGGGGTTTTCTGGTGGGGTTTTGAGGGTTGGGTTTGGTTGGTTTTTTTCTTGGGTTTTGGTTGTGAGGTTTTTTTCAATTTATTTTGATTTCTGATGTGTTTAAGAAAGATTGCGAAGTTTTCACCTAAGCGTCAGAAACAACTTCATATTCTTAAGTGAAAACTATCACCTGAATGGACGAATCCTAAGACTTGGATTTTTAATTACTTGGTTACAAAACATTTGCTCAGCTGTTTTTTTTTTTTTGGGGGGGGGGGGGTTGGTTTGGTTTTTTTTTTTTCCTTTTAACTCTTAAATATGATTAAAAATGACAGTTGGCAACAACTACTGTAGATGTTTTCTTCTGGCCTTATTGTTAAGAACTACAGTACCAGCAAATTAACTTCATGTGTGCCCCAGATAGTCTTCTAGTGTAGAAGCTACAAACAATACTCTACTTAGTTTTAGTTACTCAGGTTTACTAATGTGTTCCTTTTACCCTGATCACTTCAGCACATATAGCTCTTTAAGGCTATGAACTGGCAAATGGGTAACATTTATGCATCTGTGGACTTAGCAGAGACTGGATAGCTTGGAAATGCTGCCAGTTGCTTTTGCCCTGTGTTCTAAAAGATGCTTGTTTTTCCTCTAGTTTGACCAATGAATAAAGAAAAACAAAAATAACCTATGAATTTTCCATGACACAAAATCCTGGCTTGCCTGTAGTATAGTAGCTGATCAGTCTAATCTTCTAATAATCTTTTGAACCATGTAGAGTTGAATAAGGAATTAGCAGGTGACAGAAGGCTGTACTGCCATTTGGTAATTAATAAAAACTGAAAACTAGTCTGGCAACATGCATCTATTTGGTACTATTTAGTAATTGCAATTAGCTGGAATATGAAGAATACGTGGATGTGAACTGAATTGCTGAGGGCAGGAGAATGAATGTGTGTTTGTGTTGTTACTCTTAATGATCTTCACATGATTAACTTCTGGGGTGACCTTAAAACTAAGTTCATTAGTAAGAGTTAGCTTGTGGCTCTGACTGCAGTTCTAGTATTTGTAGCAAGCTGAGGTTTCCTACTTCAGACTACCAGAAAGCAAGCACATGGAAAGGTCAAGACAGTAGTTTTCTGGAGGGTTGCAGTTGTGTGGTTTTAAGATCTGCCCTTCTGTCTTTTAGGCTGCTTGTTGACGGGCAGCTTTGTTCATAGTTTTGCTTTTTAAGTTTTGTGCTAACTATATGGCATTTTCATGCTTGGAGGAAAATGGTTCATAATTTTCCAGTTGGTTTAATAAACAGATACTTTTCTGAAGTTGTGAGTGCTGTAGAAAGATGAATTTCTTAGCAAAGAACACACAGTACTGTATGTCCTGCCTCTCAAGCAGCACTGAAGCTGAAAGTAATAGAGGCTTGGGACAAAAACTGACAGCCTTGAAAAAATATCAGTGATATTGTAACAGTTGAAGGTGAGCACATTTTGACTGCAGTAGATGGAATGCAAAATCCAGCAAACTTTGAGCAACTGTGAAGCTTGTCACATGTGAAATGGTAATTTGCTAACAGCAGCAGCAGCAGAATGTGGTTTTGAGATAGGTAACAACTGCTGTGCTAGAAGCTGGTAGATAGTGAAAAGCTGTGCCATTTGTTGTATTTTAATGTTTCTGATTACTTTTGTTTCCTTACTATAAATACTGAAGTGGAGATAATTTTGCAACTACTTGACTTTAATAGCACTATCACTTATAGAAAAGTACTAATTTAAATTGTCATTTAGAGATAGACTAGAAGATGCTGAGTCAGTAATTTTCACAATATCATCAGTTCTTATTATGTGACCAACCTTTCCATTAAAATTGAAGATGCTCTCCAAAGTCAGTTTGTGGAGTTGAGAAATTATGTGTGGATCTATTTAATTTTAAAATAAAGCTTCAGTCCTTCCAGTTATAGAGAAGAGCTCAAAAAGTTGATTTTTATAATAATGTGGAGTATCTGCAAACAAGACAGATATAATTCCATATGAGTAATTTTTAAAACTCACATATTTTTTTGTTGGGGTTTGATTTGTGATGGATTTTGAAAATTTGGGGTTATGACAATTGTTTCTGTTTAGTTTTCTGTTTAGTAGTTAACTACCAGTGCTATAGTTTAATAAAGAAGTACAAGAATAATTAAAGTATGACCTCCAATCTCATTTGTGAAGTACTGGGACACCCAAAAAGACCCTTTATCAAATGAGGATCATGTCAACACATCATTAGCTCTGAGCATGATGTTTGTCTGTACACAAGAGTTCTTATTGATGTGGCTGTTTCAAATAAGTATTTTAGTATTTGTTTCCCAGTTAAGTTATATATCAGAGAATATTTATATGGGACTTTACTATAAAAATAATGGAATTTTTGTCATTGTAGTTGCATGCTCACAAAAGCTGTGTGTGCATAAACCTAAACAGAGGAAGAAAGAGATTAAGTATCATTTGTTTTTGTGTCCTTTAATTCACTCCCTTTTGCTGTTGTAAACTTGATATGTAATGTCAGCCTAGGTACAAAAGAATGGCTTGAGAATGGGGTGCCTGAATGAACCGGATTTTATTAGTGTAGCCTTTCCATTTATATTTTAACATGGTTTGCTTTGGTGAGATGTCACAGAGAAACCAAGTTTGGACTTGGAAAAAGGAAACAAGTCTCTTCTTCAGAGCAGTGACTGGTAATCAAATGGGTTTTACAATAAACCGTTTCCCAGCTTCTCATCAAGTTTTCTACATGTTAATGATTGACTCTTTCCATCTACCATGCGTTTGCATGGTAAAAATGCCGTGATGCTTGGACCTTTGGCATTCATCTTGCCACAATTTCTGGGGGTTTCATTCTGTGCTATGGTGGGTGGTATGTTAGTTCAGCCTGTACTTTTTCCTTGCTTTTGGTGTCAGTATCTGAGGCACCAGCTTCCAGTACTAATTGGAAGGCATGATCCTTGCCTTCCAGAGACAGTGTCTTGCCTCATCAGTGGGTGGATGAATTCAGAAATAGTACATAAGCAAAGATAGTCATATGGGTAAAGATGATGGATATGGGGACAATGTCATTGAGGCAAGAGGGAAAAGGTGCTTGATGTGAGCTTGCAGCAGTTCTTCAGGAAGGAGGGTCTAGCACATTAGTGTGCTGGGAAGCCAAGTGATTAGTCAGCAGAGGACATAGGTTTCAGTATAATAAAATGATTTTTTTTGATAATATAATCAGTCCAGAGGGCAAATGATATGGTTATTGAGAGAGGATGAGAAAAGGTCATAGAAAATGAAACAGTGTATTAAGTTGAATGAACTTGTTGAAAGACAGGTAACGGTTTCTGTTCAAGGCTTTGTGGACCAATGTAAGGTTATGGTGTTTACACTTGTGAAGAAGTTTCTTCCACTCGGTCACCTTAATCTCTCCTGAGCCCCATCCTAACTGTTAATAGCTTGTTAATTAATTTGAATGTAGCTCTGCAATCATGGATTACTTGAATATAGACATTGTCATGTATAAAATGGAAAAGCAAGATTTTGTGCCTTTAGGTGTTTAATAACATTCAGAAATCCAACTTGAGATTCTTGGGTAAAAAGTTGAGATAATGGGGCTTGCTTCCCTTCTGTTACCATTATTATTTTGAGTTACAGAGGACAGTCTTAGTTGTGTTCTTGAGCTGTCTAAGGAAAGCATGTTCTTGCTTAATGCAAATAATATTTTTCTTTGCAAAAATATGACTTTGTGAATAGAAGTAGACCTGATCATAACTATGCTCTATGTTTGAAGCACACAAGTGGAAAAAAAGTGTCTTGTGTAAACCACACAGCTCTTGGAAATGGGCTGCAGTTTCATGAGTTTTGTACCAGGACTTGTGAATTTCCTCTGTAAGCGCTAGTTTCAACTGTATCGGTAAAAGATAAAAATTATTCTAAACTCTGGACAGGATGGTGGAAGCTAAAGCAATGCTAAAATGATTCACATTGGGAAGGTAAGTACCACACCCACTAACATCACATATATTACAGTCCTGGTGATTTCTACGAATGTACATCCTCTGATAGGCTAGAGGAGACACTCTAGGGTTTGCTCAACAAAGGGAAGGTTTTGTGCACTGTTTCGTTTCTCCCAAGGGAATTCCCTAATTTCTCTTCTTCTGCCACTGTTTTTACCTATTCTTTCCTAGCCTTGTGTGCCTTGTGTGCCATGCCTTGTGTGACATGCAGGTTTTATTGCTGGATGCAGGAGTTTCTTACTGTAAAATCAAAATGTTAGCAAGTATCTCTATGACTTCCTGTGTGTGAACTATGGAACTGAGACCTTGAGGAACCTTTCTCTTTACACTGACATTTGCATTTCTGTAGCAGCACTAAACAAGAACTGCTTTTATCTCTCTTGGGAGCAGTATCATTGCAGTTGCATTTTACTTGAGTTATATTTTTTCAAATTTTTCATTATTTATACTACGATTATTAGAGATGCTGAAAATCTGCAAAATCAACTGGCTTCAGTTGAAGTTGCTGGAATACAGCTGAAAAATCTGTCTTTAATAACTGTGGTACCTTTCCTGGGATAATATCTGATAAAGTGCATTTTGAGTCTCTGAAAGATGTTCTGTATCTGAATGCAGAAATAACTCTTCTTCTTTAGACCAACTGTAAGGCTTGCTTAGGGTGTATCAGAGCTGAATTGCTAAAACTCAGAAACACATCTGCCTAGATTCTTGTGTTCTTTCTGTGTCCTAGCTGTCTGCCTGCAAGTAGTAGGTTCAGAAGTCTTTAAAGGGCATAATAGGGCCATCCTTTTCTGCTGTAAATTGTAGCAACTCTATTCTTGTTTATTTGATTTTATTTCCATGAGAACATAAGCTGCTTCTACTCTCAAGGAGCTTTGAAAACACTTCTAAGTGGAAACAGTCTCTTATTAGTGGACACTTGGTGTATTTGTTAAACATTAAGTCCTTATGCCTTTTGTGTTCTTTTTCCTGATTAAATATTTATGTTGTTAAGGAATGATACACATGCGTAAATTATTTGAAATCGATCATGAAAGATGTTGAGCTAGCATAAAAGGTTATTAAGACTTATGGTTTGAGTGTATTCAAATTCCTACTATGCTTTCATTTTCCTTATGAGTCTGCACTTCTCTTGCCATAGCTTGGATATCATGTGCGTGCTGTTACTGGACCTTCACCAAGGCAAAGGTTATGGATAATAAAACTGAGAACAAGTGCCACTTTAGTAGATTCACTTTATCCAACCTTTAAGTTGGATCAGAGTTCTTCGAATTTAACTTTGTTAGAGATTCTATTGGGAAACTTTGTTTTTGTGTCCCTTAATTTGTTGCTTATTGTGCAGCCCAAAGCATTGGTGTAGCTAAACTGTAAACAGGTGTAGTTTGTAGAATGTTTCAGGAAAGATACTCCTATTAACTCTGCATGGCATAGCATTTTTTCAAAGTTACGTTCCTAGAAGTGGTCATTCTGGCATAGGTAAGGTTTCCATTGATGTTTTTTATTTGGAGTGCTGAATGCAACAGTACAAAGCACAGGCAGTCTGAGATCCTTCTGAATGATGCATGTGAAGGAAACTACATGAAACTGATACTACTGATGAATTTACATGGCTGTTCTGTGTACTCAGCAGCCGAAAGAAGCGGGAGGCATTTTGTTAGAATGAAAAGGTATCTTTCTAAAGTAAACATGTATCTGCTCTTCATCCTGATGTAAGCCCCATGAAATTACTCTGTACTTACAGCATAGTAAGTGAAGTCAGATCAGGCCTATGACCAGCCTAACAGTTAGGTTCTCAGTTTAATGTTTTACTGTTTATTCTTGAGTCACCCATGTTTATCTTAAAGACATAGTGGAAAATGTTGATTTTTATTATTCACCAGAGTTACTGTACTGTGTTAATAAATTCCTATGGAGTAAATAATTAACTTCAATTTAAATCTTCTAGTCCTCCTTACGTAAGGTACGTATTTCCTAGGCACATAATTTATCACTCTGGCTGGTTTGATAGACTTTCTCTAGCAAAGATCAGTGCATACAGTTTTGGAAGAAGATTAAAAAAAAAAAAGGGCACTTTTTTCCTCTTAAATTGTACCGTGTTCACTGCATAATGCTGTACATAGAAGACTGAGGAAAATTACATGAGTAAGCAGTTTATATGATGAAGCATAACATTTTGTCATTGTTATCCTCTAGCTTCTAGTAATTTTGGTGGTCATAAATATATCCATCCATATTTATAAGCCCAGGCTCATAAAACAGAAACATACTCCCTGACTCTTCCAAGTAGCGAAGCTTTAGACTGTGACTGTGTGATGTTTAAAGAACTTTAATAACAGTACCTGACATAACTATATCCTGTCACTTGTTTAAAAAAATAGCAGTGTGCTTCAGCAGTTGTAATATCTTTTTTTTATATGCACAGATATATGTATTTATCTAGCTAATTACTTTGACCTTTCAGTGCTCTCCTGTTTTAAAGGTTGACAAGCATCCTCTTTGCTGCATTAGGAGTGAATCTGGTTTTTAATCTTTTTTCTTTGTAAGACCCAGTGCTCATCATTCCACAGATGTGTTAGGTTCTCTCTGTATTTAGAGGACTGTCATACATGGAATGCTGTGTTTGGTTTTGGTCCTCATTATACTAAAAAAATGTTGTCAGGCTGGAAAGAGTCCAGAGAAGGGCCACAAAGATAATTCAAGACTGGAAAGCATGCCACACGAGGAAAGGCAGTGAAAACTGGGTTTGTTCGGCCTTGGGAGTAGAAGGCTCAGGTGAGACCTTATCCCCATGTTCCAGTGTTTAAAGGTAGTTATGAAGGTGATGGGGACTGCCTTTTAATAAGGAGTCACATGGAAAAGAGGGGGTAATGGGTACAAGTTATTCCTGGGAACATTCCAGTTGGAAACGAGGGTAATTTGTCCTAGTGAGAACAGTTGGGCATTGGAATAATCTCCCCAGGAAAGTGGTGGATTCCCCAGTGTTGGACACTTTAAAGATTCAGCTGGACTGGGCACTGGGACATCTTGTCTAAACTGTGCTTTTGCCAGGCAAGGTTGGACTAGATGATCTTTGATGTTTCTTCTAGCCTGGTATTTATTCTATGATTCTATGACTGTATTCCATAATCAAGGCTTCTTTTACTTCAGATAACATGAAGTCTTATTTCTCCTGCAGTTTTTTCACTGACACGGGAAAGATGAGCTATCTTTCTGTATCTTATACCAGTGTAAACTATATAAAAAAAATTATGAAGTCGCTGAACCCTACTGATTATTCATTTTCTCGTAAAGATTAAGCCTTATCTCACAGCAAGATAACCTCCACTGCTGTGTTATTACAGACCACTAGTGAAATATCTAAAATAACTTGTCCTTTCACCTTATTAAAGGGTTGATTTGGTTGGCCTCTAATTATTTTTGTATTTGGGGGTCAGGAATAATCTTGGTGTAAGTAAAAATATACCACAGTATTGGGGAAAGGGGACGGGATACACCAACCCAAACAGCAAACGGAGCAAACGAAAAATGGTGCAGTTGTATCATCTGGAGAAGACATCAGAAACCTCTGTATGTGTATTCGTGTAAAATTAACATTCTGTGTATCAATTGCAGTTAGTTCCATTGCTCAAATTTTTATTATATGCAAGTCTTTTCACTAATGTTCAATTAGCATTCCATCAGTTAAAATACAGCAGCATTTTCTCTTCTTTCTTTACTGACTGAATGCAACACCTGATGCATATCCTTTTTTTAAAGTTCCTTTTAATGTCTTCTACCTAATAATGTTTTCTTGTCACATTGAGACAGGATAGAACTTCTAGTTTAACCTGGCAAGAGCTTTAAAGAGACTAACAGTGAATGAAGGCTAACCTGTTCCCACATTGGCTTAAAGAATCCAGATAAACTAACACAAGAATGAGACAGGTTGAGTTTATGGTTATTTGGTTTTGGGATTTTTTTTTTTTTCTTCATTAAAATCTATAGCCATCTGATTTAAAGGCCTATAAGAGAATCAGAATTTCCATGTTTTGTACATATAAATAGTATATGCTAATAACCAGCTGGTTATTGACATAAAAGCACAACCTGCATTTGCAAATTGTGCTAGTTAGTCTGTCAATAAAACCAACAGATTTAAGGATGATGCAGCAATCGAGTGGTGTTTGCAGCAGGGACAGAGGAAGTGTGTCTCTAATGCCAGACAAAGAGAACAGTGACAAAAGAAAATAAGCTCTTGAGTCAGCATTTGTAATGTCCATTGTTGTTGTGGAAGCAGCTGCATGTGGAAAAAAGGCAAATAGAATTTGGAATGAAGAGCTGGAAAAGGAATTGCCATTTGCCTGCAGGGATGGAGAAAACTATCGGGCCTGACGCCAGTTAACTGCTCTTTTTTCTGCTAGCTTTAACAGGTCAAAAAAGCGGCAGGAACCTCATGGTTGCTCAGTCACAGATAATTCTCTGCATGCAAAGAAGTATGACGATGGTATCAAAAGTAGTTTGTAATTTGTACTGATACTGTATTATATTATTGGATATGGATATCTGTATTGTGTTGTTGGATATGGAACATTTTAAGGATACTACCGTGAATTGTCCTCAGATAGGAGCAGCCTTCCAGGTATAGAAGGCAGGCTAGGGATAGATCAGTGTTGTTAGTTCATATTAAGCATATTGGCAAGGGCTGAAAAGAGGATCAAGAGCACTTTCTTATCATAAAACCAATGTTTATACCTGCCTTGTCCTGGGGCAGCAGGAGATGGTTTGATGTAAGCATAGACTATAGAAAATCCAAGTGTCCTACGAACACTACGAGAGTAGAGAAAAATGTGTTCTCTGTAAGCTAATACATCTTTCAGCAGGTAGTCATAGTCATATAACAGACATGTACCTTTGCAGACTTAATGTTAAATCATGTCAGAATTGCCTGTGAACTGAGCCGTCTTGGGCAGTGATAAACCTGTGTAAGGTATTTATTAGCTTAGATAGAAGGTCCTTGTTGGTATATTGAAATAGCCTAAAATGTATGACTAGTTTAGGTGTTGTCTCTGTTCAAACTAGATCTCTCCTGAACACAAGAACCATGATTGCAGCACTTCTGCCATTTAATTGACCAGCTAATTTACCCTGTAATTATATAATAGAGTATTTAAGACTGTCTCTTTAAAGCAGAGGTGTTAGCTTTTTTTAATCTGCTTCATTCAAGAACAGGTGTTTTTACTGTGTTACTGAAATAATCAATGTCTTTGGAAATCAAAGACTGCTATTTTCTGAAAAAGAATATGATGGAAAATCTGAATTATGAATCATAAAAAGGGAGGAGTGAAACTAATTACATTGAAACTTTCTAGAAATTGTTTTTGATAAAATCTGCCTCATAGTAATGATAAATAGTTGAACACATTAACAGTATGACAAGTGGTGCTGCCTTTTGCACCTGCATGTCTAAATATTTCATGCTTTGACATGCTGTGCTGTTTCTGTATTTCAGAGGATTGTATTTTGGGGGTTTATTGCAGCTTCAGAGTCCTTTAAATTTCCTTAGTAATTAAGATTGAAATGCTTATTTGCTTACCCCAATTTTTCCACAGCTCCTTATTTCTTTAATTGCCACATCTGGCTTCCTGCAAAGGTACTTGCACTTCCAGAAACATCTGTATAAAGTAATTTCTTTATATATATTTTTAATTTTTCTTTTGAGTATGAAGACTGATACATGCTGCTAGTAAGCTTAGCAAAATGGATAAGTAGGATTTTAGTACTTAAATGAGATCTAGTGACATGAAGGAAAAAGACTTAACTCACCACCCACACTCAAGGCCATATCCTGTGTCCAGGAACAGTCCCAGTGAACACGCAGAAAATACCCTAATGAAATAGACAAGACCTCATTAACCCACGGTTGTTTAAGAACTCTTTTTATATATCATCATGGAAGACAAACAAATCGCCACGGAAACTTTATATAGCATCATGGAAGATAAGTGAACTACTGCCTGAAAAGAAGCAGCAACATTTGCTGAGATAACAAGCAGTTACATAGAGCCCATTACTTATTTTGTCTCTGTTACACAGCAGTGTAAGTGTAGATAAATAAATGCATATGCTGCAGATAGGGCCCAAATAAATATTTTTACTTTCGTACTTTGAGACAGTAGTCACATACTCTTGAAACAAGAATTTTCCTGTATTTCCCAGAATGGTCTGGCAGTACAGTTGCTATATTAGGAGGTTTCACCACATCCCATGTTATTTATTTTCCTTAAAACCCTGACTCTCAGTTGAAGTTTGTTAAATGAGAAGCTTAACTTTAAAGTAATTTTCTTTTTGAAGGAAATGCCTAACTCTGGTTTCAGATAAGCACAAAGGTCAAAACAAACCCCAAAGATTAACCTCTCCACCCAAAAAAGAAAAAAAAAAAAAAGAAAGAAAAAGGAAGGTGTAAAAAAAGTGCTTTAAAACCAACTCACTGTATTTTATAGTATGTTGAACAAGTAGTTTCTTTCATTTTAAAATAGTATTTTGAAAAAAGTTGGGAGTTAATCATTGCTAGCTCATGAATGTTGCTTGTGTCATTCTGCATAAAGGTTTAGCTACATGTAGGATACGTTGTTCAGCTTTTTTTTTCTTTCCTTTTTTTTTTTTTAGCTCCAGAGACTTTTCCACCATGTCCTGCAGACTACTTTTTTCATTACAAACAGATCAAGAATTCTTAGTGAATATTTCACAGTACATGATGGTTCATTACCTCCTGTACAGAGTTCTCTTACCACAGTAAAAACAGTAGCAAAAAGGTTTTCCCATTGCCTCTTGTGTTAGAAAATCTAAGGTAAAAAGACTTTTCCTTTATGAAAATGCTGCTGAGGAAATCAACACCATCTTACTGAACAGTGCCCAGCGATCTAAACATGTGCATAGTTACAGATAAGAAAGATCTCTAAAAAGCTGGTGGGTTTTTTTCATTTACTATTATTTAATATCTATTTTCATACTCTATACAAGTGCATCATTCTGGGTTCAACAAAAGGTAGAATAGTATGAGGAGGAATGCCATAATACTTAACTTTATATTGGTAGGTTTGAGTAAAATTATCACTACCAATACCTTGTCAAATTCTACCTGAATCTCCATACAGCAACATACTTTCCAACATAGTATCCAAATATGTTCAATAACTGTGTTTCTTAAAAATTTCACATTTTGCAACTAAATCTGTAATCCAGATGGGGGTTGGTTTTGTTTTGTTTTTTGACAAGTTGTGTCATCTCTCATTTTCTCCAGAGAGATAACTCTGTAAATATGAGGATATTAAAATATTTGACAGCCTTAGGTGTTGAATACAGTGGAAATCCACATTCTCTGCATAGCTGGAGGTAGCTACAGAACCAGAGAAGGGCTGACCCTGTGCTCCCTTCAAGCAAAGGAGGGCAACCTGTGAACTGTGCAAACCAGCAGGTTGTGCTTTACTTGTCGTTTGGTCTCCTGTCATAGGCCGTCAGGGAGAGCCAGTTTATGATAGACAAATGTTCTACTCAGGTGCAGAATACATTGAGCTTTGACATTAGTAATACAGAACTGTGATGTCTTTCTCGGTGAAATAATCTACAGCAGTCATGTCGCCACTTAAAATTCTGAAACTGGGAGACACTTCAGTGGTTAATCTAGTGAGGCGATGATACACCTGCCTGTGGCTGACCACAGCTAATTGACTTTGTTTTAAAATATGTTTTCATAATAGAGAAAGTGTAACTCCCATCAGTGATGCTGTGTACCCTCCTTGGTAGACCTCCAGGAAATCTGTTTCACTTGTTGCCATGATCCCCAAGCAAACTGCAGCTGATAAAGTGCCCTGCTGCTGCTTCTCTCATGTGCTGGTGACCCATGCAATTGCTTCTTTGTCTTGGGTTATGTTTTTCTTATTGTCAGATTGTCAAGGATTGAAAGAAAACAGATGCAGCTAGAATGGGAAAGAAATTATTTTCTAACAAATTCAGATTGCGAATGTTTAATCTCCTGTATTCTGAACCAGATTCTGGTTCTATCATTACAGTCTTGCAGCTGACGTTACAGGGATCCTGTTGTTGCAGGTGTGCAGCCATCTAGCCTGCACAAAAAAGGGGCAGTCCCTGCATTGGGAAGGTTTGTAACCTGGTTAGTCAGGACATGCAAAGGCAGGAAACAGAGGTACAGCCTTGCCGAAGGGCATCCAGCAGGTCCACAGTAACATCAATTGTTGAATTCATGTTGAATTCCAGTGTATTGTCCAGTGGGTAGCAGTATAGTTCTGTTGATAGGCACAGATCTGGAGGAAGAAGCAGCTGCATATAGCAGATGTGAATATTATGAATAAATAATAATCTCGCCATTACAGAAATATTTTCCTTGCTCTAAAGCAGAAACACTATACCAGAGCAACCAAAACAGAACAGAAAACAAACACAAGTATAGGACAACATTGAAAATAACTTATGTAAGGTGGTTATTTTGCTACTTTTGGCTTACAAAGTTAAGCCAAGACAAAATTCGTATTTCATGGTAGGCACAGCACCACCTGTAGCAGATTGTGCTCTCCACAGCCAAGTGCTGCTCAGAACTTATTACGTGCAGACGTGTGGTGCCATATGCTGACTATGTATGTGCCAATGGTATGTGCACAGTGGGAGATGTCAAATGCGAGCTTGTGTACTGAGCCAGTTGTGTGTGACTTGTTTACAAACTTGCACTTACTAAGAAGGGTCCTGCTCTAGTAAAGCTTCGATAGGAGGAAATGGGCAAGGGTCCATTATGGGGGTTTTATCACCCTTGCAAAGGTGCCTTCAGTTCTGTTTAGCTTTCTTATGGAGTTGAGTAGAGAAAGTAGATTCACATTGAGACTCTAGTATTTGTGCTAAGTAAAAGCTTTTGTTTGGTTCTTTGACAGTGTTACGAAACAACGAGCCTCTCAGAGGAGCAAAGGTCAGGAGGTGGTAGCTTCTGAAGCAGCTGTCGAAAGTCTCATCAGTGTTCATGCACTGACTATAAGCAGGTACTTGAAAGTGTCCCACTGAGGTTTACTACTGTGCAAATGCTGAAGTGCTCAGTGCTTTGCATGCCTAGATCATAGCACTAACCATTCATGGCAATGATACTGCATTGCACTTGGAAATAATTTTTTCTTAAAATTACCTTTCATTTCAACAAACATTTTTTATGTTGGAAAACCACTTAAGCAGTGGAGGTTGATTGCTGGTCAGTGCTTATACTGTGTAAATGAAAACATTAACTGTATTAAAACAGGTGCTGCTATTGTGAATTCTCAGTCACTATAGTGAAACAATTTGCTAGGTGTTTGATGTACTCTGAAGTGTTGTTTGTAATGTTTTAAGTATGCCAGGCCTGGAAATGTCATGCAGGTCAAGTGTGTTGTATTGAAAAGGTCATTATTTAAATTGTCATTACTTTCATTAATACGTGCTTGGAATTAAAGCTTTATATATTTCTTGTTTATTATAATTAGGTATAAGCAATTGAAGACAATACTTCTTGCTGTCCAGAGATGGAAAACAACATAACTACTATTTCTCGTGAAGAGCTTGAAGAACTAAGAGAAGCATTCAGTAAAATAGGTATGCTTTACGTAAAAAAATGAGGATGCAGTTAACATTGCAAAACCATGTAGGGTTTGTGGAAGAAATCTTTATGGATCACTTCGTTTTGATAGGGATGTGTTTTTCTTCTATGTTGCCAGCAATAGCTAAGAAAACAAGAATGTTTACATAAACCCCATAATTTTCACTGAAACAATGTGTGTTTATTAATTTAACTTCAGCAACTAAACCAGATATATTTTCTTGCTGAGCAGTTGCATTATTGTGCAATTGTATATGCAGTATGATAGGTCTCAATATTTTTTTTTTTAACTTAGATTTTAAAAACAAAGTTTGATTAAACTTGTTTTCATGTTAAATTGCTGACACTTTGGTTTTGCTTTTCTTGCACACTTTGAACTAGTAATTTTTTTATTTATTGAATGAATTGGATTTTACATTTGAAAGTAAAGGTAATCTTGGAGAGTTTTTGACCTTGCTTTTGTAGCTAGCGGATGTTAATAAGTAACTGTACAATTTTGTATGCTTGACAGGATGTTTGCAGATTAATTGGAGAGTAAAAAAAAAAAAGTGAGAAATGATATAGCAGCTAACACTTATTTCCAGATTGCAGTATTGTTGTGAATGCTGAAGTTCATGTCTGCTTTATTTCTTATGTGCTGCAGTTCTGAAGGGATGATGTGTAACTGCAGCTCAGCAAATATAACTAACATATTTATAATAATTCATAATGGGAAAACAGGGTTGCTTTAGGCAAGAAGACTTAAGTATTAGGATCCAGTTTGTTAAAGAGACTATTGGGAAGCTGTAGGTTAGAGCTCTCTAAGACTGTACATAGCATAGAAAAGGTGAAGGGGAGATTACTCAGTATCTGTCAGTACATGTATCATGTGATGCCCAGTAGAGAGTCAGAAAGCTTAACATGGAAAGAAGCAACTTTTCTTCATGATAAATAATAAAACCGTCAACCTATTGTATTGGGATGTTGTTAAGGCCAAATGTAGATATGTTAAAGGAATAAGATGCAATCACAGAAGACAATTCATGAGTTGCTATTAAACAATCTTATTGACAGTCTGTAGCTCAAGAAGTCTGTAGCCTGTAGGAGCCGGAAAGACAGACCATGTTAAAGAGCACTGTATGCATGTATTAATCTACTGTGAGGTGTTAGGATTAGTAGTACTCACTGGTATTGTTTGGCAGCTTTTCTATTTGGTTTTCACCATCTGCATTCCTTATTTTTCTCCCTTTCATTTCTGTGTTTTCAAGTTTCTGCTCTAGGAATAGTCTGTACTGCTCCTACTCACTCGCAAACGTTTTCTTACTGTATTATGCTTTTTGTAAAACAGAAAAATTTAGCATCATTAGTGTTTTTCTTTTTTCATTGTTACATTTCCAGTGTCTTTATGGATAGATTGCTTGTAGCTACATTGGTAAACTGAGAGAAAAGGCATCTCTTTAACTCTCTGCTTGTCATCATGGAAACTTAGCTTCCGTGAAAGATGAACCAAGAGAAATAAAATAGCTGGTAACTTGAGTGAGCTCGTGAGCATGTCCTCTGCTTTTTAGATGATCCCTATTATTATGTGTATTGTGTCATGTCTTCAAGTCATACAGCAGGTTAATACATTTGCAGACATGAAGCTTTTCTGTGTAGTGTTTCATGAGTTGTTGGTAGTATTGAAAACGGAAAGAGGAATATTTTTCTTTTTAACAGGTGTTGTTAGCCCTTTTGTCAGCAGTGAAATGTGGCTGCTTCATGAAGCTGTGCAGAAACTACTTACTGTAGTATAGATTACAGGGAAATGACCGTATAGCAATCAGTTATGACTACTGATGAAAGCATGTTTCTCTGCTTGCCCTTCTGTAATGTGATGCGTACTCACCCACTCTGATAGTGTTGGCTGAGTTTTGATACTAGAGCCAACGTGGGGAGGTTTTTTTTAACTAGTAAACCAAAGACAGCAAAAATTGGAGCACCTTGACAAGTCAGAAAAGTGGCCACCTAGTCTTGCTTCTGTTTCTGACTCCTTGTGTTACTTGTGGATTTCTTTTAAATTACGTATCTTAGATGCATCGTTTGTAGAACTGGGAGAATAATATTTATATTTCTCAAGAGCTTTAGTATGATCATGAAAGAGACTCAAAGTTTTTGTCAAACTTGGAAAATGTTAGCATTAAATATATAAAATTATGGCATTATATCCAGCGCTATTTGTGCTGGATATGATTTCTTATATTTTATTAAGCTTCACCTGTACAGTGCATGTCTGCTTTGAAAAGTACTTCTCTCCTTTGCATAGACATTGCACTGCAGGTACAGGTAAGGCTTTTTTAATGGACATTCTCAAATTCTGCTTGCGCAGATATGTGTGTACATATATACGGAAATACGCATAAATATAAAAATAGGAACAGCTAATGAATCAAACGCATATTATCCGTTACATTGGATAAAAGCATATTACAGGTTTTTAAAATGATGCTTTAGTATACTAAGACAAGAATTCAAGACAGCTTTCTGCATACAGATTGGCCCATAAGGAAAGTACGAAGGGTATTTTTATGATTTTTTTTCTATGCTGCTTTCTTATTAATTGTAACACAAATTATACTGAACCTTTTAAAATTTATTTTTTCATGTGATACAGCCATTCATTTCTTTCCACAATTGTGGAGCTATACCATAGCCCTTGTTGAAAAAGGCATTCTGATACTTTGCTGTATATGGACATTCTTGACTTGGTCTTGGGAGTCAAGTGAAGGTGGTGATACAAATTGCTCCCAATATACCTAGTTAAGAAATTAAGGAAGGTCACCTTTAATAAATAGGTACAGATCATCCCTGATTTATTCTTCACAAGTAAGCCTAACCACATCAAAAGTTCTGACGAACAGAAAGTGTCTATCAGACAGTAGGATAAGAAACAAAATGCAGAGTCAGGCAGAGCTCTTGTGTAAGTAGTTTTTCTTGTGTAAGTGTGCTCTTCTAATAATGAGTTTCATCAGATTTGAGCTTACTGATTGCAAACAGTGTAATATCAAAAATAAGAACGTAATAACTTATCTCCATTTTACTTGAAGGTTTATAGAGAGTTTTGGTGGGAGTCTTAAAAAAAAATAAAGCTTATATTTTGCTCTTTAAAAATTTGCCATCTTGTTATAGCTTTGGTTTGGGATTATAAAGTAGTTCCTGAGAAAACACACAACAAGATGGCACAACTTCTAGCTGGCTGTGCCTCTAATCCACAAGTATTCCTTCATGCTTACTTACCTGTGTCAGAAGAAGAAATACTTGTCTCCTAGAACGATATTTCTCGTGCTTTTATTTTTGACAGTTGCTATATTTGCTTCTTTACATAAGTATAAAAATAACTAGTGCTTTCATTTTACAGATATTGACAACAGTGGATATGTCAGTGATTATGAGCTTCAAGACCTGTTTAAAGAAGCAAGCGTGCCCTTGCCTGGTTACAAAGTCCGTGAGATTGTAGAAAAAATCATTGCGGTAACAGATACCAACAAGGACGGGAGAATTGACTTTGAAGAATTTGTTTCTGTGAGACATTCCCTTTAGATGTTTCTCTACTGTCTGATATCTGTTGATAACTAGGCTAGAAGACTGAAATAAGTGGTACAACTAAGTAATATTTTGATATAAATAACAAATATTTTTAGAATGGGGAAGAAATATGCTATAGTCATTGAAAATTTGTGTATCTTTAGTTGTTTTATTCAGTTTTCCAAAATATCTGTGGAAAAAATGTGTAGATTGTTGAATGTCTACTTTTTTTAGGTAGCATGGCTTAATAAAGGTAGCACTTCAGGTACTCGCTGGGAAATAATATTGGATATCCAGTATACAAGTTTCGTGAAGGGTTTTAAACTGGTTTTACCCATACAGTAAACTTTTTTCCAGAACAGAGGTAAATGTAAATGCAAAAGAAAGGCAGTCAGGTTAAGTACTGACTCTAGAGTACTTATAGAAGTTATCATTTGGTTATTTGAAGGTGTGACCAATCATAAAATGCCCTCTAATTCATGTCTTTTTATTCCAGATAATTCAGGAATTGAAAAGTAAAGATGTTAGCAAATCTTTCAGAAAATCAATAAACAAAAAGCAAGGTATTACCGCAATTGGAGGAACATCAGCAATATCTAGTGAAGGGACACAACACTCTTATTCAGGTAAGAAATAATTAAACATAAGCAACTTTTGCATGGAGGGAGACTCTTTACATTTGCACTATAGCTAAAGAAAATAAAACAAACCTGGAAAATGTTGCTGTTGAAAGCAAATTAACACAGAGAAGGTATGTGGAGATGGACAAATGTGGGTGGTAGCTTATTAAGACGTTGGCTGTTCAGTTGATGCTAGTTTCATGCTGGACTCAGAAGTGAATTAGGCATCTTTTGGAAAAAACGAGAAATAAAACCAAGCACTGACAGCATATGGCTGAGGGCAGGGGTCCTTTTGGCTTACTTCTAGTAAAGCTAGTTAAGTCTTTGGCTAAAACCCACATATCCTTTCTGTATGGAAGGAGCCTCCTCACGTCTCTGTACCCTTACAGAATTGTTCACTCCCAGATGATTTTTTCATAGCCTGTCTCATACTTGAGAAGTTGCTCTTAATTCTTGATCTCTGTTTCTTTCTACTTCCCACTGCTGCATGTCATTTAAATTGGTAATTGTGCCTAATTGCATTGCAGCTCCCAGTCACAATGTTAACACCTTCCGAGATCATATTGCAGTAAGCAATATTGCAGCTTATTTGATTGACTTGAGTCTGGGATTTGCTGTGGCTCAAGAAGTGGTTTAAGATTCTTTATATGAGGAAGATTCACTTAAGTTACCTAAAGGTGGTGATACCTTCTGTCTCGGTATTGTTATAGCACCACCTGCACTTGGTGTATGCCCAAAGCAGGGGATCTGTTCCATATCAAAGGATGTCTCTAGAGGGACACCATCAGAGCTAATAGTTTAGACTCTTTCATTTTTAGTGGAGAGAAACTGACCCCACTAGAGATGCAATTCATCTGACCTGGTCTCATCAGCATCTAGACTAGCATGCACTAGAATTTCACATTTCTTCCCACTAACAATGAAGAAAGTGTAAGGAGTCAGGTGTAGGTACCTGTTCTGTATGTTTCATGAGTTAACTGAGGTGAATACCACCTGCACTGTCTGGGAATTTGAGTATGGGTACTTGATTGCTTGTTGTCCCAATAAGCATTCTTAGTTATGTACTAATAAATTCTGCACTAAATATGAAAGAACTTCATAGAATCATAGAGTAGTTAGGGTTGGAAAGGACCTCAAGATCATCTAGTTCCAACCCCCCTGCCATGGGCAGGGACACCTCACACTAAACCATCCCACCCAAGGCTTCATCCAACCTGGCCTTGAACACTGCCAGAGATGGAGCACTCACAACCTCCCTGGGCAACCCATTCCAGTGCCTCACCACCCTAACAGGAAAGAATTTTCTCCTTACATCCAATCCAAACTTCCCCTGTTTAAGTTTTAACCCATTACCCCTTGTCCTGTCACTACAGTCCCTGACGAAGAGTCCCTCCCCAGCATCCCTATAGGCCCCCTTCAGATACTGGAAGGCTGTTAGGAGGTCTCCAAGCAGCCTTCTCTTCTCCAGGCTAAACAGCCCCAACTTCCTCAGCCTGTCTTCATACGGGAGGTGCTCCAGTCCCCTGATCTTCCCCGTGGCCCTCCTCTGGACTTGTTCCAACAGTTCCATGTCCTTTTTATGTTGAGGGCACCAGAACTGCACACAATACTCCAGGTGAGGTCTCACAAGAGCAGAGTAGAGGGGCAGGATCACCTCCTTCGACCTGCTGGTCACACTCCTTTTGATGCAGCCCAGGATACGGTTGGCTTTCTGGGCTGTGAGCGCGCACTGAAGCCGGCTCATGTTCATTTTCTCATCGACCAGCACCCCCAAGTCCTTCCCCACAGGGCCGCTGTGAATCTCTTCTCTGCCCAACCTGTAGCTGTGCCTGGGGTTGCTCCGACCCAAGTGTAGGACCTTGCACTTGTCATGGTTGAACTTCATAAGGTTGGCATCAGCCCACCTCACAAGTGTGTCGAGGTCCCTCTGGATGGCATCCCTTCCCTCCAGCATATCAACCGAACCACACAGCTTGGTGTCATCGGCAAACTTGCTGAGGGCACACTCAATCTCCCTGTCTATGTCAGTGATGAAGATGTTAAGCAAGACCGGTCTCAACACCAATCCCTGAGGGACACCACTCGTTACCGGTCTCCAGCCGGACATTAAGCCATTGATCACAACTCTCTGTGTGCGGCCATCCAGCCAGTTCTTTATCCACTGAGTGGTCCATCCATCAGATTGATGTCTCTCCAATTTAGAGAGAAGGATGTTGTGTGGGACAGTGTCGAATACTTTGCACAAGTCCAGGTAGATGACATCAGCTGCTCTACCCCTGTCCATCAGTTCTGTAGGCCCATCATAGAAGACCCCCAGATTGGTCAGGCAGGATTTCCCCTTAGTGAAGCCATGCTGGCTGTCACCAAGCACCTTGTTGTTTTTCATGTGCCTTAGCACGCCTTCCAGGAGAATGTGCTCCAAGATTTTGCCAGGCACAGAGATGAGACTGACTGGTCTGTATTTCCCCGGGTCTTCCATTTTCCCCTTCTTGAAAATGGGGGTTATATTCCCTTCAACTTCAAGCTGAGGTACTAAACTTTCAGTTTCTCACAGCTAAATACAGCACAGTAACCACGATGATTATCTCAAAAATACTGCCAGTCTCTGAAGTCCCAGTAGAAGGCAAATTGAAATGCTGGATAGATGTGCACTTCAGATCTCAAAGTTCCTTCTCTTTGTTGTAACTGCTGAGAAACTGAATTAAAAGTCAGTCACGATGATGCCTTCCCCATTACATCACTATGATTTTATGTTGTCCTTGAGAAAGTTACCACCGGTTTAGAGAGAAAGGTTAGGAGAGATCTATATCTGTGTGCTGGTTTTTTTGCGTTCTTTGCCACTGGTCTGATTCTTTCAATAACTGGCCTCTGTGAAACTAAGAGGGTTTGTTGCAGCGGCACCTCTGACCAAGTCTGATGTTTAGTAGTATGTGTTGGTGGAAATGACAATAGATCTTTTAATGCTGCTTCTCTTTTCAGAGGAAGAAAAAGTTGCTTTTGTTAATTGGATAAATAAGGCTCTACAAGATGACCCAGACTGTAAGCACCTCCTACCTATGAACCCATCAGATGCCAGTCTTTTTAAATCCCTTGCAGATGGCATTCTCCTTTGGTGAGTCCAGGGCACCTTTATCTCAAAGGTTAAATGCTGGTCACAGTTATCTGAATTGGAAAACTTTTGACAGGCTTTACTATCAAGACTTGAGTCTTAAATTATAGTCTTAAATTTTTCAACCGGTGTTGAAATGGGGAAAATCTGTTTGTGAATAGGAATGTTATTTTTAGCAAGTTTTTATGTGACTCTGTGCATGCAATATAGAAGTGGGTTCCCACTTCATACCCATAATTATGCATGCAAGATATATTCAGGCTCTTTATAAAAGAGATAATTATATAGTTCATATATTCATTAGCTGAAATAATTTGAAAACTTTGTATTTCAAATATTTAACGAAGTTATTAAATGTAGTTACTAAATCATAGGATGGGAGGAACAGAAATCCCAAGTTAAATTATGGCAAAACAGAGGGCATAGAGTAGGTCCTTGAAGTTTAGTCTGCTGCAGCTTTCTAATTACTTGAAGTAAGCTAAAAGTACTTATTAATACGCTGTGGTAACATGGGATTAGTGTATTGACATGATTTAGTCCTAGATCCTTGTAAAGGCAGGATATTATAGGAATGCAAGATACTATCAAAATGCAATTAAGCAATATATTGATTATATCACAGATTTTCACTAGAGATAACTTACTTTACATTTTTAATCTCCTCAAGAACCTATTTTGATGGCAGAGGCATATTCTCTTTATTAAGCATCAAACTCTCAATTGCTCAAGTTTCTTATAATTACATATTATCTGAGGGTTTCTGGATGAATGTGCAATTGTTTAATAGGAAAAGGAGATTTAAATGATGAGATTTTGGTATTTTTTCCTCTTGTCAGAAATATTTACAGCTAATTTAAAGTGTTAGGAGCTTATAATCAAATAATATATTTTCTGGGAAATTGAACTTCGAATAAACTCTGACTTTTGTTCCTTAGCAAAATGATCAACTTTTCACAACCAGATACAATTGATGAAAGGGCTATTAACAAGAAGAAACTCACTCCTTTCACTATTTCTGTAAGTACTGCATATATAGAAACTTGCTATGAATTAAAAATTAGAATATTTTTCTACAGCTTTGTTTTAATGACAGTTTTAGTGGTGGGAAAAAAAGTCCTATGTGTTAAAAAATATCAAAGCATGAAATCAATTTTCTAATAACCTGATGTTAAGAAACCTCGTGTTTCTTAGGTGATATACATGGAAAATTGTTTTTTTCATGCTTCCCTTTTCTTATTTTGCTTTACTAAGTATCTGAAGAACATAATTCTAGACTTTTGAGTGGATCCTCAGGTCATATTTTAGGGAGCTATGTCCATAAGTTGCCCGCCTAATGAGGGAAAAAAAGAAAACAAACCCCAAAAGGCCATCAAAAAATTCTTTATTAAGAACTTCGGTTAATTGGCAGAGTTTTCATTTCAGGCTGTGACATTTAAAACCTGGCAAGTAAAAACACACCATGTTGTAAATCCTCTGAGTGAGTTTTGTATGCTCTGCTTATTCAGAGAAAAAGTGTCAGCAAAGATGATATTACTTGTGTTTATGTTGTCACTGTAGGTAGTTAAACTATTACACAAGAAAATAATAATATTTACAAAAGCTGACAGGCTTTTTTTCTTGGAATGTTTAATCTGTGGCAATCATTAGCTTTACTTTCAATGTCAGGATGTTGAATTGCCATGATTTTCTTGCACTGTTCAATAACAGTTTAACATTTGCTTGAATAAATGTGTCAGCCTGTGTAAGATCAAGATGGGATGACAGTGATGTCAGCCTTGTGCACAGGGCAGAATTCCATACGGGGATGTTTTTCCACAGGATCAAGCCCCTGATATTTTGAGCAATGTTGTGTAATTTGTATTTGTAATACTTATGCATTACAAAAAGTATTTTATTTAGAGTATTCCTCAGCAATCCAAGCTGCAGAAGATGGTCCACAATTTTTTGGTGGGTCTGTATTAAACACTGTCAATTATGTTTTCCATTAAATTTTTATTAGATACATGGTGGCTCCTAAAAAATCTCCAGAGTGCAGTTTTCCACTGGGAACTGTAAACTAATGCATTATTTCTTATAACTTCTGAATCTTACAAAATATGAATAAATTTACAAAGAATTACAACTTCGTATGGTTTTTGTTTTGTTGGTGTTTTTTTTTGTTTTTTTTTTTTAATAATTATATTGCAAATAGGAAAACCTAAACCTGGCTCTGAACTCAGCATCTGCTATTGGCTGTACGGTTGTCAATATTGGATCACAAGATTTGCAAGAAGGAAAACCGCACTTGGTATTAGGACTCTTGTGGCAGATCATTAAAGTTGGTCTTTTTGCTGATATAGAGATCTCTAGAAACGAAGGTAAGAGGGATACCGGGTATAGCAATGTTGGCAATTAGAATTAACTGAAACCACAATAGCAGTGATTTTGGCTTTCTTTAAAACTTGCTTTTAGCTCTTATCGCCTTGTTAAATGAAGGGGAAGAACTAGATCAGTTAATGAAGCTTTCCCCGGAAGAGCTCTTGCTGCGTTGGGTGAACTACCATCTGGCCAATGCAGGGTGGCAGAAAATAAATAACTTCAGCCAAGACATCAAGGTATGTAGTTATCCGCTCTGAAAATGTAATACAATGTTATTTAAACATACTATGCATGGAAAAAAATTAGTCAGAAGTATTTAGAAAAGTAGTAGTCATCTGTTTTTTCTATCTATATGTTCATCCTGCATTTTTCAACCCTGAAAGAGCGTTATTCTGATTACTTATATTCTGTTCAGTTGCTCATACCACGTATTTACCACATCACAGTGAAAGCAAACTTTTCTGAGGAGCTTATATTCAGGGAAGTTCTAATGCTCTAAGATTTATTTAGGAGAATTTGCACTATCTTATTATCTTTTTCCTGTCCGTCCTTCCCTGCTCTTGGGTCTGCAGAAACCCATCTTTCCTCTTATTTGTTGTTTTAAAGAAGTGGTGTATTGCATTTAAATCTCATCCAAATGCATATTTGCTGATGGTGATTGCCCTTTGCACCTAGCATTCTGCAGAAGAGTAGGAAACCTCTTGAGGAATGAACTTTTACAGAGGTCTGTCTGGAGTAACTACTGATTCTTAATCCAGGGAGAGAGCATCTCGCCTTAATCACTGTGCTTTGTTGATTATGCCAGTTCAGTGACACAAGGGGACTGAAAGGCGTGCTGGTTTCTTGGGGCAGGGGGCAGATCTGCATAATTCTTCTCTCTTCTTTAGCTGTTCTGCTTAAGGTGTGCAGAGTAATGTGGTTAGTCCACTTGAAGAGAGAAAACTCTTCTTAAAACTAAAAGCAAAGGAGGAAGATTGCCTAAGGTGATAAGAGCTCTTCATTGAAGAAAACCGTATCATTCACTACTAGTTTCAACTCTTCAAATAACATCAAGAGGGCTATTATTAAAGAAAAACTAACTAGGGTTTTATATGAAAACTGTTACTGTGGTAAAAATATTACATGCTATTTAAGAGAAGCATTAAATACTGCTAAAACTATCAGAGTTTTGTTTTATTTTCCTAGTTTCTTAGATGGGGTTGCTAATAGAAGCATACTGAAACCTGCATCAAATAAATTGCTTTTGTCACCATAGATTACTCCTGAAAGAATCCACTTTGCTCTTCATTTTTAAGTCCAATTACCTCATCAGTTAAGAAAGAGAATTTTTTATAAAACAGTCTATTAGAAAATGATAGTGAGGGAATAAAATACCAACACTGAAAATAAGATCCATATTGGAGGGTTTTTTTTGTGGGTAACCTGTACAAATTTGGCTTAAATATCTTAATTACAGCCACCTAGTTCATATCCAGCAAAATAAACAATTAAAATTGCACAGAATAATTAATTACCTGGCTAAATAAGTTCCATGTGAAATAGTGTAGTAAAATGGCTGTATGACCTCATCCGTATTCACTAGAATTAGGGTGCCATATTTTTTAGTTATATAGCTGTTGAACTGGGCTATAAAAGCAGTAAATGATTACTAAAGTCTACATGCTTGCTCTTTTAAATTTTTATATATATATAATTGCTCATTTTAGGATTCAAGAGCATACTACCATCTGTTAGATCAGATTGCACCCAAAGGAGGTGACCTTGATGAATTGCCCATTAAAATTGACTTTTCAGGATTTCATGTAAGTATCCAGAAACATAAAAATATGAGACGTTTATGTATGTATCCAACAACCTGGTTACAAGGCTGTCCCAGAATCCTCTTTTGTTTTGTAAAGCATAGAAAATCAGTCAGGTTCCTCAATGTCACAAAAGCTCAAATGGGTGAAAACTAGAGTAAAGTTCTGTAGCACTGCTGAAAGAGGATAATGAATCCTACAGTCTAAAATTTGGAGCGATGTGTTACATGGGGTACTGTCTAACTCTTTTATTTGCAGTTGAGTCTTTCAGTACAAATCTTACAACATCCTGCACAGTTACGCTCTTCTGGAATTCAGACAAAAAAAAAAAGAGTAGACTTCACAAACCTTGTGATCCTTCCTCAAACCAAATAGCATTCAGAAGTAACATGGGAGGCCTTCCAGTAACCAACAGGGAATTGTGGCATCCTTCAACCTTTAAGTTGTAAAGGTGTAGATGGTCTAAAACCAGCCTAGGTGGATATGAAACCTGAAACCACTTTTCTCTAAACTGCTCCATAATGCTCCTTTGAAGGATTATTCTGACAATGCGTTTGATGTAAAATTGAACTCTCTGCCTGACATAGATATCTATATATAAATCAGAATCTTAAGTAGAATCTCATTCATTATAATAATGAAAACCAACATGCAAAATTTTGTTTGCTTACAAGCTTCAGTTCTCTCAAACTTATTATTGAGGAGAGCTCTGTTTTGTTCCTTTGCTTTTGTGTCTTGGGTGGGTTTGGGTTGGGATTTAGTGGTGGGTTTGTTTGTTTGTTTGTTGGGTTGGGGTTTTTTGTGGTTTTTTTTTTGTTTGTTTGTTTGTTTTGTTTTGTTTTAATGAGAAAGGATAGTAGTTACTTTTTTTCCATGTAATTTCCTACAACTCATATGATCATGTTCTGTAATGGGTTATAAATCAATTATCAATAACATGTAACAGCTTGTTTTAGAGGAAATTCCTGGTTGAGTGTACCAATACTGAAGTACTGACTGTTACTCAGTTCTAATAGTAATTCAATTGCTAACTTACTTAGCCATAAATAGTAACTCTCAGTGTTATGGAGATTAGAGGCAAAAAGTACACGTTAGACTGTTTTGAGGCAAAAGGTGTAGCTGAACTGTTGTGGACACTGATTTGTTCTGTACAGATTAATAATAAAGACAAAATAACACATAAGTCACCCATTTACAAAAATTTAGAAGCAAAACTATTGAAAGGAAAGCAGGTGGATTATCACCAAGCATTCAAACTCTTACTTGGTTAGGGGGATGATCTGTAGTTACTGTGCTGCTACAGTATCAGTTTCAAGCAGTCATGATGAACCTTTAGCATATGTAGGAGAATATGCAGTGTGGGAATCAACTGAACAGATATGTAAATATCACTAATGCACTTCTAACTGCTGCTGCTGTTGCTGTGATTCCTGAGAAAAGCTGCAGAGGCAGCAACAGAAGCAAAGGACAGAAAGAAAGTGGAAGGAAGATGGGATGAGGGGAGCTGTCATGGGCTGAGCGAGCTAGCTCAGACACTGGGGGAATGACTGAGGAACTGACATGGGTCATTTAAAGATATGCTAAGCTGAAGATTCAGGTGAAGAATGGAAGCATGCTAGTATTCATTACAAATTAATTTTTATTTTTTTCTTTTAGGATAAAAATGACTTGAGGAGGGCTGAATACATGCTCCAACAGGCAGATAAATTGGGCTGCAGACAGTTTGTAACTCCAGCTGATGTGGTTGCAGGCAACCCTAAACTCAATTTGGCTTTTGTTGCAAATCTCTTTAACACATATCCAGCCCTACACAAGCCTGACAATTCATCTTACGATCTCAATTTATTAGAAGGTACTCGATTTACTAAGCATATGGGAGACAAGAATATGAGTGATTTCTATTTAAGTATTCCTTCTAGGTTGTGATATAGGATCCCTGTGCAACGGTCCCTGTGTTAACACCAGCATATAGAGCTTTCTCTCTAGCTGTCAATATAAGCCTCAGTAGAAGTTCCCATTACTGTGACAATAGTTGCATTAACCTAACCAAAGGCTATTCTTGAATAACATTCTATTATTCATTTGCAGGAGCAAAAACTGTCCTCTTAGTTTCTTTGCAGTTTCCTGCTTTCCGTACTGTTCATATTTTAGCTGATGCACAAATTCTAGCTTTCCCTAATTTGCAGTGTTAAGCAACTGTAATAATCTTTTCAAGTACTTTTCACATACTGTTTTTGCATGTATATGTGTGTTAGTTTGTTGCCTTTTAACATGGGCAACATTAAAAAGGGCTTCTGTATCAGCAGCGTATATTAATTTATTGTCAGCAACCTATGTAAATCATAGCACATGAGTAAATTTGGACATTAACTGTACAGTTCAGATCCCTAATGCTAGAAATAAAGGGATCATTGGTAGCAATCTTTGGCTGTTACCCTTTCTGTGGACCGGGTAATCTAGGATAATGAAATGGCTCCTGCCAGTGTATTTCACAATTGTTCACTGATCTCAAAGGAATGGTGATAATCAGGGGTGCCACACTCGGGAGAATCATCAGCAATGTTCACATATTCCTCTGCACTGCCTACTCCTGCCTTCCTATTACTGTTCCTATCAGATTTCCTTTCCATCTAGGTGAGTCCATATTCCTTTGCTCCTCATTTTTTCATGATTTATCTGCTCTGCTGCATCCCTGTGTCACAAATCCTGCATCCCTCAGACCACTCCTGTTTCAGGCTTCCGGCTCATCTAGTTTCAGCTGGGTGTCAGCTGTGGTAGAAGTATCAGAGGTAGTTTTACCTTTTTGGCTGTGATATCCCTAGTCACTGCAGTCCCTTCTGTCTGGGACAAATGATTGCTCTTCCTCTGCTGCAGTCTTGTCAGAAATGTATGCTCTTGGAAGTGTATACAGAAGCTGTGTGGCAGTGGAATATGTTCCATTCAGCTTATCTGTTCTGAACATAAAGTTGCAGGTATGATTCAAAATACTGAAAGCTTGGTCAAATTTAGAAGCATTCTCATTGGCATGGCAAAACCAGCTGAACTATTTTCTGAACTTTTCCTAAAAAAAATATTAGATGAGATCAAAGCCTCAGTTAAAACAGGTTGTACAAAGTTACAATCACCTGAATACTAGATTATAATTTTGTAATGCAAATACCAGCCAAATTTAACTTAGAGTTTATAGGATGTATTTTAGAGATGGATCATGCCAATATTACTGTTCAAAGGCAAGTAGATGACTCTCCTTTGCCCCCCCAAAATAGCTCCTGTGGTGTCATGTAGATCTAAACCACCACAACAGCAACAGCTACTTCAGCCAAAAGACAATGTTTTATATTTAATTTTCTGTTAATTTGTTTATTTTTTTTCCATAAAATCTTGTGGTTTTATTGATATTTTCTCAAGGTAGTGATATAAAATATGAGATTCATTCCTTTATAGTTTTATCACAGATTGTATTTGAAATTTGACTCATAATTTATAATGCTTTCCTATTTTGCTTCATGAAATGCAGATTTGACCCCTCCTAATGTAGGTACTGTATTTAGTATTTTTCTGTACTCCATAAAAGTGTTTATTCTGAAATGTTTATTTTTCTTCCCCCCCTTCCCTACTGTTTTATTAATCTCTGCCCCTTTCTGTTTGATTTTTGCATTGTTCTTGTATTTTTCTATTACTTTAATATGCCGTCCTAAGTATAGGACAAGTAAAAAAAATCCCACAGGTCTAATATGATGTGTACAAAATTGGGGCAAGACTTGCAGTAAGTCAAATGCTGTATAGTTATTTCTGTGGGTTTAGCCAGTAGGGGTTATGAACCTAGATGTAAAGCTCTGGACGTGTGTGGGTGAGTAGTGCTTACTGAAAGTCTTCATTTTCCTGCATAAATTCCATCTTTTTAGTGACTGCTCCACCCAGAGAGTGCGATGGGGCTGTGCTTTTTGGTTTTAGACAGTGAACACTGCATAAATTGACATCTGCTCTAATGATACTTAAAGAGTCTGATGATGTGCACTTGCATACAGAGAGCATATCCCTCAGGTATAATGACAGCAAAACAAACATTTGATATTATGTTGGGATGGAGCGGGAAGTCCCGAACTTCAGGGAATGCACAAGTGTTGCTGTTGCTCTGAGGAACCTCACATTTGGGGGAAACAGCAGAGCTGGGAGTCTTAAGACTCGCAGAAAGCTGAGTCCTTGGGGGGAGGAAGAGGAGGGACTCCGGGGCACACCTATTTTCTCCAGTGTAGATGTCCTCTGCTGCTGGACTTCAGGGCTGTTACC